>NW_026057576.1:70764769-70821654 GCF_023721935.1 Panthera uncia
CAGCAGTGCACGAGGGTTCCCCTTTCTCCACATCCTTGCCAACATCTGTTGTTGCCTGAGCTGTTAATTTTAGCCATTCTGACTGGTGTGAGGTGATATCTCATTGTGGTTTTGATTTCCTGATGATGAGTGATGTTAAGCATCTTTTCATGTGTCTGTTGGCCATCTGGATAAGTCTTCTTTGGAAAAGTGTCTGTTCATGGCTTCTGCCCATTTCTTCACTGGATAATTTTTTTTTGGGGGGGGGCAGGGTGTTGAGTTTGGTAAGATCTTTATAGATTTTGGATACTAACCCTTTATCTTATATGTCATTTGCAAATAGCTGAAGGGCAGTCTTACTTTTCCATGGATTGATACACGTGCAAGGAAAACTTGACAGCACCCCGATGTCTTAGCTTAAAGGAGGCAGAATACGCATGCTATGTAGCCACCTATGTTCAGGATGAACTCACTATAAATGCTATGCAATTCTGAGAAGATACCATGATTTCCCATGAGTAATTCAATCAAGATGTAGACATAGATTATCTAATAAATTGTTATTAAGCAACCGGTAACAAATGTGGGTAGAGCTTTTCGTATCGGCCATTTTACTATCAGGTTCTCCCTGCTGAAAGCTCATTATACCAAGGAACAGGATTCAACAGATGATGTCTTCTTTGGGCTCAAAGTAGGTTGAGTATTAAGCCAACTTTATTTTAAGACATATTCCCTTCAAAAGTATTGTTATCGATCGAATTCTGTCCCCTACAAAAGATAAGCAAAAGTCCCAAACCCTAGTATCTCAGAAAGACATTTTTTGGAAATAGGGTTGTTGCAGTTATAATTAGTTAAGCTGAGGTCATACTGGAGTAGGGTGGGCCCTGATTCAACATGACTGGTGTCCTTAGAAGAGAGAGACACACAGGGAAGGCCATGCGATGATGGGGCAGAGGCTGCGGTGATGTGGCTGCAAACCAAGGAGCGCCAAGGATGGCTGGCACGCCACGAGAAGCAGGGGGAGGAAGGAAGGGTCCTCCCCTACAGCTCTCAGGAGGGTCGGGGTGGGGGCAAGGCCCTGCTGACACCTTGCTCCCAGGCTTGTAACCTCCAGAACTGCGAGAGAACAAAAATTTCTGCTGTTTTACGTCTCCAAGCTCGCAGTACTTTGTGACGGCCACAGTAGGAAATGAATGCAGGTATTCTCAGGACATAAAGCTTCAGAATAGTATTTTAATAAGGTTCCAGGATAGAGCACCACTGAAGCTGTTATTTTTAAAAATTATATTGTAAAACCTGGGCTGAAAGTGTCTTTACCTGAGAGGAAAAAAAAATACTTACTTTTCTAGTCAGAGAAAGTAGTATGGCATCCATGAAAATTCTAAAGCCTACATGTTCACCGTGAGTCTTGATGTAAACCTAAAAGAGAAATGAACATTTATTACGTTAATCTAACAGGACTGGCAGACTTCAATGAGGTAAAGTGTATCACAATGATCTTTAGAATGATTTAAAACAATTTTTTTACTATTTATTTATTTTTGAGAGAGACAGAACGTGAGCTGGGAGGATCAGAGAGAGAGGGAGACACAGAATCTGAAGCAGACTCCAGGCTCAGAGCTGTCAGCACAGAGCCCGACGTGGGGCTCGAACTCCCGAATTGTGAGATCGGGACCTGAGCCGAAGTTGGACACTTAACCGACTGAGCCACCCAGGCACCCCAGAATTATGTTTTAAAAATATTTTATTTTATTTTTTAAAGTTTATTTATTTATTTTCAGAGAGAGCAAGAGAGAGGGAGAGAGAGAGAGCAGGGGAGGGACAGAGGGAGAGGGAGACCGAGAATTCCAAGCAGGCTCTGAACTGGCAACACGGAGCCTGATGTGGGGCTCGAACTCACAAACTGTGAGATCATTCTGTGAGCTGAAACTAACAGTCGGACACTTAACCAACTGAGCCACCCAGGTGCCCCTTAAAGATTTTTATTTCTAAGTAATCTCTACACCCAACATGGGGTTCATATCCACAACCCCCGGATCAAGAGTCACACGCTCCACCAACTGAGCCAGCCAGCTCCCCATTGAATGATACTTAATAAAACTCAGTAGCTATTTAGAGCCAAAAGGTCAAAGGAAAACAAAACAAAATAAAAAAAGTCACCAAGTCAAACAAGCAAACCTTAATTGTACCTTGTTGTCCTTCAAGGTATAATGACACAAGCTTTGTCTTTGTCCAAATCTTTTTGGGATTTCTGCTGCAATCTTTTCTGGATCGACCGTAGGAAAATGTGCCAGATCTTTCTGAATCTGAGTTATGGTCTCCGGGCAGTTCATCTCCTGCAACCAGGCTGCACTATCTTCCAAAGGACAATCACAGTTTTCATGGTAAACTGGCCCTGATTACACACAAGTAACAAAATATCACCGTAACAATTTCACTCACCGTTCAAAACACGTAACAAATATCCATTACCTGGCTTCATTAACACTGTTGTTGTAAAATTATGTTCCAAATTACCTTTTAAAATATATGGAGATTTGGCAACATGTTGACCTTGGAATTTAACTTCTACCTTCAGGTTTTGGTAGCTTGCATACATTCTGTATCTTACTATGAAGGATCCATCCTTCCGGTCTAAAACCTGGACTCCAACTCTAGTGAACTGCTCTTCTGGTGCTGAGATTTTAATCTGGAACACCTTTTCACCTGGAGAAGATGTGAACCTGTCACGGGAAGAACAGTAAGATATAAAGATTATTTTAAGGCACAAATGCACAAAGATTCTGCTCTCCAGTCTGTCAGCCTTATTCTTTTTCTCAAACTCTCCCCCTAACATATATGCTTGCTGCCTCTCTCATATGCTTGTAGTGCCGGAATGAATGTGATGGACCAGAGATTTAAGAAAAAGAAGAGGATGGCAGAAGGCCACAATAACATAAACATTTCATTAGGAAATTTCAAGGGAATATGTAAAGGCTACATATCCATGTAAACATAGAACACACTTACGCATTCCACATATAAACATATTATTGGGGTCCCTGGGTGGCTCAGTAGGTTGAGTGTTTGACTCTTGTTTCCAGCTCAGGTCATGATCCCAAGGTTGTGGGATCAAGCCCCGCGTTGGGTTCTGTGCTGAGCGTGGAGCCCGCTGAATATTCTCTCTCTCCCTAAAACAAAACCAAAAACCAAAACACACACACACACACACACACACACACACACACACACACACACAAACCCTCTTGTCCACCTACTATTTATTTCATGCATCTGGAAATTTGTGGTCAAATGGTGCCTATAAAGATAACGACCTTTTGAAAAATCTCTTTCAATGATTCTTTCTTTTTCTTTTTTTTCTTCTCTCTCTCTCTCTCTCTCTCTCTCTCTTCCTTTCTTTCTTAGAGGGTGCATGTGGGCAAGGGGCAGTGAGAGAGAGAGAGAGAGAGAGAGAGAGAGAGAGAGAGAATCCCAAGCAGTTTCCACACTGTCAGCATAGAGCCTTTGGTGGGCCGAACCCATGAACCCCGTGAGTTCATGACCTGAGCTGAAACTAAGAGGCCCGTGATCAAGCGACTGAGCCACCCAGGCTCCCCTAAAAGTTTTTTTTAAGTGAGTGTTCCTGCTATTAAGATTGTTAAAATGGTATTTAGTTTCCCCAATTGTGTTACCCAAGTGACACAATTGATAACTTTTTTTTTTTTTCTGCTTTGGAAAACTTCTTGAAAGTTTTTCTTGGAATACCCAAGATGTTTTTTTTTTCCCCTTACAAAATATATGTGGTCAGCATCCTCGAATAACAAAAAGACAATCATTTCACAGAAGTATGTGAATTCTAATTTATTTTATTTTTATTTTAGGGAGAGAGAGAGACAGAGCATTTTATTTATTTCTATTTATATTTTAGGGAGAGGGGCAGAGGGAAGGAGAGAGAGAATCGTAAGCAGGCTCCATATTGAGTGTGGAGCCGGACTCCAGGCTTGATCCCAGGACCCTGAGATCTTGACGTCAGCAGAAAGCTCTCCTGACTGAACTGAGCCACCCAAGTGCCCCAGAAGTATGTGAATTTTAAAAGTACGTTTTAAGTTATCATCTTAATGGTTGAATTCAATGGAATGCAATGTTTGTTACAAACACACAGGAGACTCACACTGATACTTTCCCTCTTAACTGTAAAGTTTCAAATAGTGTTTCATTTTTCTCTGTGTTTCAAAACTCGCTCACCTGCAGAAGTCTACCTGAAAGCAGAGGGCAGCACCAGAGAGGGATGAACCAAACGACTTTTTCACAGCTGGGTGTGTACATTCCTTACAACAGCTTAAGCAAAAGTAGGTAGAAACACAACTTCCAGCAAAGTGCAGAGGCTTTGTCTCCCCTGTCAGAATATCTAGGAGAAGAGGGAATCCGGAAACATTTCTAAAGCTACAGGGAAAAATTGATTGGGATGGGGAAAGACTGTTACAACCGCATGTGGATAGCATCCAAATATCCTGGAATTTAAACCGCTGTGGAAAAACCTTGGGCGGATAAAAAAAGGGAGAAACGGTCCATTTTCACTGCATTCCAAAATAGGGAGCCGTTTCTGGACTTACTTATTTCCTGATGTATCCACCGCCTGAATGTAGAAATAGCGAGCGGGAAGCACGACAGCTGCCTTCAGCCCGGGTCCCCATACTTCGCTCTTCTCCGGACTCAGTCGCCTCTCTCCGCCGGTCTCGGCAAGTGCTGGCACTGTCCCCAGAAAGAAGTAGTAAAGCAGCAAAATGCTAAACATTTACAAGACCGACTCTCGAAATAATCCACGGATAAATGAAGTGGAAGAAGTGGACGGGACCAGCGGCGGCTTGGGCAGGGGCACGTTGGCCGATCGCAGCAGGAAACACGACTCCAAAAAGGTGTCGCTTGCTGGGCTGGGCAGGCGCGCGGGTCTCCTCTCTCCCCCAGGACAGTCACAGGCGGATCGCTGGCTGGTCCGGCTGAAGGATGCCACCCGTTCCAAACACGCTGCTCCTCTTTCTCCCGACAATGATAAACTTGTGTTGCTCTTACAACTGGAGCATCCTTGGGGGCGAATCGGTCTCAGGCTCCAGCCCAAGGTGCAGGGCGAGGGGATTGGCCCGCGTGTCGCCGGGCTGAGTAAGGCCCTCTCCAAGTGGATGGCGCGGTGGCGTCCGTGCTCCACGGCTTCCTGGGACATGTAGTTCGCGATAGAACTAACGGAAATCCTGCCAGGTTTTACCTACTCTCACTCGTTTATTTACTTTGCGGTCACCGCTTACATACAAGGTGCCCAACAGAGGGGCATGCGGGGGCACAGCTAAGATTAAAGAAAAAAAATTGTCACCATACCCTCCGCACGTGCAGAGGGCAGGTATTATAAAACACGATGAAAGGAAGGTGTTGTCAATGATATCTGACAACCGGTCGCCGGGCACAGCCGTCCAGGGCGCTGTCCCCGCGCGCTCCAATGGGACGAGAGACGCCAGCCCCAGGGTAACTGGAGGCACGTCGCGGGCAGCGCGCGGGAAGCTGTGATCCGGGTCCGGTGCCGGCTCTGCGGCGGCCGCAGCGACTCGACCCCGCCGGACAGGCCGAGAGGTACCCGGGGCTGTGGGCCGGGCGGAGGTGGCTGCGGGCTGCTGTGCGCCCAGAGCGCGGGGCCATCCTCCCGGCACTCGCGCGCCGCGGGCAGGGCCTGCTGCTGCCCGCCTGTCCTGGGCGCCGCCTGTGGCCGCCTGGGTTGCCGGGGGCCGTGGGCTCCCTGGAGCCCCGTGGCCGTCCGAGCGGTGGCCACTGCACCCGTGCCCGTCCTCCTCCTGGGAAAAAGTGGGGTGAAGAGCTGGGCCGCAACATGGGGGGAGTGTTAGGGAGATGAGGGGCGAGTGCTCTCGGGAACAAAGCCCGATTTGGAGATGTCCGCGTGGATACCGGTGGCTCCTGCCTGGCGCGGGTGTCCACGCCACGCCGGCCAGGGCCTGGCTGGGAGCGCGCCGTGGCCGTCCCTTCTTCCCCGCACGTCTGCCCCTTGGCCGGGGGTGGGGGGGGGGAGGTCACCAGGAGGGGTCACGGAGCTCCGGTATCGGATCCAGAGCCTCCAGCTCTTCCTCCCACTTCACTCTCGGGACCTCTGCCAGCTGCCCGGAAAACCTAGACCCGCCGGGGGGCTCCGCGGGCAAAGCTGGCCTGGGTGGGCGTCCAGGCGGGGCTTGTCTGTTTTTTAATTTTTTGCAATTGTCTTGAGTATCGATTTCAACTGGTGCATTCAGAGCTCAAATAGGCGACTCCCTCCTGGCCCGGGGGCAGTAACTGACGCGTCCCACCCGCCCTGGAGCGTCGAGCGTCCGGAACCTCCCGCGGCCCCGGGCGGGTTGGAGGCGATCACCCCGCGGGCGTCCGCAGCTCTCCCCCTAGCGGCGGACTCCGGCTTCCGGCCCAGGCGGGAGGCGGGCGGAGAGGCCCGGAGGCCTCGCTGCGGGGACGGGGGCTGGGGGGCTGGGTCCCGGAGAGCGCGCGCGGGCCGAGGGGGCCGCCGGAGGGGCGCGGGCTGGGAGCGCAGCCTGGCTCCTCCCCTCGCCCGGCGCCGCCTCCTCACACAGCGGCTCGGCGACGCGGGGACCGGCCTGCGAGGCTGTCGCTTGGGTCCCGGCGGCCTCTGAGCCTGGCGGCGCCGCGAGCTTCGCAGAACAGGGAGGTGGGAGCTCCGCTCGCTTGCCCCGGGAGCCTGGGCTGCACGCCGCCGGGAGGACCCGGTATCCTTCGTAGGCCCGCGGCCGCAGCCCGGGAAGGGGCTCGGGTCTGAGCCCGGCAAGGGGCCTGGAGCGCGTGTGGAGGACACCGGGGAGGAGGACCGAGACCTGACCCGCTGGGGCTTAGCGCGTCTGGCCCAGCTCGTGGGCGCCTTTTCCACTGTTAGTAAGTCACTTCCATGCTGTTACCTTTCCCTGGCCTTCCGTATGGAATACAGATCATAATAGTTGTCACATTGGGAGGCTTGCTGAAGAGACTTCTGAAGGTCTTTCGTTCCCTAAGCCAACTTGATACTTTAAAATACGGATTGGAAATATAACCCGAAAAGAATGTAGCCTAGGCGATGGATACTGACCTTACAAATGGAGCGTTTATTTGACAGAACAGTTCGTTCTAGTGACTTCTAAAAATCGTTACTTTACAGGTGCATTTTATAAAATTTTGTTCACTCACAGTTAAACAGTATTTCTGTTGCCTGTGCCATGATGGTTGAGAACATCATTAAATTGAGCCTTAGGTCCTTAGACATTCTTAGTAAAATCGTAATAGAGCATGTTCTCTCTTACCTGGATTAGGAAACATCATTCTCACAGACGACACCCAGGGAGGAGGAAAAAGAGGCTGTTTAGCCTAATGTCCAGCCCCTGATTCGTAAAGCCTCTCCTAGTAAATCTTCCTGGAATCTACTAGGCTCCTAATCCGGGGCTTAAAATAATGCCTGGCATGATGTAGGCACTTACAAGTTAAGTCTTTGTTGATGAAACTTTTAAAAAATGCTCTTCCCTGGGGATAGCCCTGGTAAGACTTGTTAAGGAAAGGTATTGAGTATGCACAGGGTGACCTAGCCGGGTTTGGGGAGCAAAGAAAGAATCCCCAGAAAGTGACATGGAAGGATATGTGCAATAAATGGGGATTAACCAAATACTGGAGGGTGAGTAGGAGCAGAACGCATCCAGAGATTGGAAAGTTGGAAGGAGGAAGGGGGCTCTGAGAGAGGGATGGGGCTAAGGAGATCCATCCTGGGGCCAGGCAAGGAGTTGGCTTTTTGTTCTAAGAGCGGAAGGTTTTAGGCAGGGGAGTTACGTGAGCATATATATGTGTCCAAGCTTTATTTTCTAATAACTCTGCACAGGTCAGATTAGAAATATCATCCCGGGGGTGGGGTGGTGCTAGGAGTGGGGATAGACTTGGGAATGGTTTACCAAAATAGGAACAAAAGGAGATATGAGGTGTGACAAAACCAGAGAAGCTACAGGCTATTTAGTGGAGGGACAACTGCACCTTTGTCCCTCAGTGTTTCCTGAGGCTATAATTACAACATAATACAGTGATTGCTGTCTCTAATGATTCTGTTATCAGTAATAACTTGTGCTCAGTTCACTTGTAGGAAAGCCTGAGGACGCGATAATAATAGATAATACTAACATCAGTTAGCTTCAGGGGCTCACACTGACATGGGGAGAACATTCCCCAGATCTGACGGATACTAAGGGAAGAAAATAAATATCAACAGCGTTTGGGTCATGGGAGTTGGATGATTTTCATTTTCTTTGTGTCATAATTTGGTATTTTGTAGTAGTTTTCTCTGTCATTTGTTTTACTTCTGTGATAAAAATCTAGAAACATTACACAATTTTTCAAAGAGAAATTTCCATAAACAATGCTTCAAAGGAGAACGTTTTCATACCGGTATTGGCTTTTATTGACAATTGATATAAATTATGCCCTTATGTGGATGATCTTCACTTTTTTTTTTTTTTTTGTAGAAGTGCAACCAAAGAGATCATGCTTGTTGAGTGACCATTATTTAAAAGCAAACCAACCCAAAACGCAAAGAAAACCAGAATATTAAACTTTTTGTTAATTAAGTGCTATGTTCTTTCTTGTCTTTAGCTTCCAGAAAGTTCAACCCTACCTTTTTTTAAAGAAAAAGTTTATTTATTTATTTATTTATTTACTTACTTATTTAGAGCACACACGAGAGAGAGCACAAGCAGGAGAGGGGTAGAGAGAGGGGGAGAGAGAATCCCAAGCAGGCTCTGCATTGTCAGCACAGTGTCTGATGTGGGGCTTCATCTCGTGAACTGTGAGATCATGACCTGAGCAGAAATCAAGAGTCAAGAGTCAGATGCTTAACCACCTGAGCCACCCAAGCGCCCCTCAGCCCTACCTTTTGTGCTCAAATGCACTAATTTCCTTTTGCCTATGTTTTTGATAAGAATATTCTCTATATGTTCCAAATGAGCATTCTTCATAACATCCCCACGCCACAGAGAGCTGGTCCCATGGGCACACTTCTATTAAATCTGAGGAAGGAAGCTGTGACAAAGTAGAAACTAAGCTTGAGATGAAGAGACAAGGGCAGTGCATGGAGCATTTCTGTCCCCACCACTCCCTCCGATGGACTCCAACACCCTTGGGTCACTACCCCTTATTTACCAGGACCCTATGCACCCTACCGCAACCCACCCATACAGCCCCAACGCCACAAATAATACCTACCTCCGTCCACCACGCTGGCTTTCAGAGAAAGGCACCAGGACAACAGATCAGTAGAAAGTGCTTTGTTAGGTCATCTGCTAAGAATCAGAGAAATCGACTCCTCAGAAAAGCCCAGTGTGGCCTGTACAGCCTCAGATACAAGCTTCTCTTTGCGTCTTCCTCCAACATCACCATGACACCAGGAGATGAGGAAGAAAGAGAAGGCTTAAAGCTTCCTGTGAAGAGATCCACTGCTAGCACTCCCAGGATTTCTTGAAAACAAGAGAAGTTTCCCAAATGATACCGTTGGGGGTTCCATCTTTGGTGGGGAGGTTCCAGCCAAACCGACTTTTCTGCGAATAACTATAAATTGCACCAATTCCAAAAAACTCACTCCCCAAAGGTTTGAATGGAAGGAAAGCATTCCTGGGGTGCCTGGGTGGCTCAGTGGGTTAAGTGTCCTACTCTAGTCAGCTGTGCTGACAGCTCAGAGCCTGGAGGCTGCTTCGGATCTTCTCCCCCCCTCTCTCCCCCTCCCTCACTTGTTCTGTCTCTCTCTCTCTCTCTCTCTCTCTCTCTCTCTCTCTCAAAAATAAGTAAACATTAAAAAAGAAAAAAGGAAAGCATTCCTTAAAAATAAAGGGAATGGAATCTCTTGTAGGATATGTGGAGTCCTTCTTGTAATGAACTCTGTTACCTTAAATTACATGTAGGACATGCCTTACCTTTACTAGTTTCTGCTCACAGATTTAGAGGGACCACGGCTCTTGTGGCAATCCTTCTTCTGTTATTTCTTATTGCCTTAGAGGTTTTTGTCATTCAATATTTGTATGAGGGGTTTTATATAACCATTTTCTGTAACCTAAGAAAATTATTCTCACTTCTAATTTTTTTAAAATAAGCGAATGGGCAGAGATATTGACTAGTGAACATCAGACTGGTTACCTGGGGCGGGCTGTGTCTCTTGAGTACTTTTCTATCACTAGAGCCCTGTGGGGTGGGCACACTCAGAACTGGCACCTGCACCCTGTGCCCTCCTGTACCACCTGTGTTGGTCTGACTCATCAAGGTCCTGTAAATCTTCGACTTCCGCAAATGCCCTTGGTTGCTATTTAAACTGTTCTGTTTTCTTCCCCAAAGGAACTGGTGTAGACTTGGAAATGAGTTTTTCCTGAGACTGACCAGAAGTTAGTGACTACTAACTATAATTGTGGTGATGGATGCACAGCTTTATTGGGATATGATTCACACATCATACAATTCACCTGTTTCAAATGTCCAGTTCAGTAGCTTTTAGTATATTCATAATGTTGTGGATTCATCACCTCAATCAATTATAGAATAGTTTCATTATTACAAAAAGAAACCCCATCATCCCCAACCTCCTCCTCCCTCCCAGCTGTAGGTAACCCACTAATCTAATTTCTGTCACTAGAGATTTGCCTATTCTGAACATTTCATATAAATGGAATCATACACTGTCTGCTCCTTTGTGACTGGCTTCATTCATTTAGCATAATGCTTTCAAGGGCCATCTGTGTTGTAGCATGGGTCAGTATTTCATTTATTTTTATTGCCCAATAATATTCTGTAGCATGGATAAACTACATTTTATTTATCTTACTTACCCATTCATCAATTGATGGATATTTGGCTTGTTTCTCCTTTTTGGCTATGATAAATAATGCTGCTACAAACATTTGTGTGGACATATGTGTTCATTTCTCGTAGCTATATACCTAGGAGTGAAATTGCTTGATCATATGGTCACTCTGTAAGTGTTTGAGGAACTGTTTTCCAAAGTGACTAGACCATTCTGCATTTCCATCAGACGTGTATGAGGGTTCCAGTTCCACCACATCCTCAACATTCCTTATCGTCTATCTTTTTCATTAGAGCCATCCTGCTGGGTTGACATAGTGTCTTACTGTGGTTTTGATTTGCATTTCTGAGATGGCTAATGATGCTGAACATCATTTCGTTGTGTTTATTGACCATTTCTACACTGTCTTTGGAGAAGTGACTATTCAGATATTTTGCCTATTAAAAAAAAAATTTTTTAATGTTTTTATTTATCTTTGAGAGAAAGAGAGAAACAGAGCCTGCGTGGGGTGGGCAGAGAGAGAAAGGGAGATATAGAATCTGAAGCAGGCTCCAGGCTCTGAGCTGTCAGCACGGAGCCTGATGTGGGGCTCGAACTCACGAACCACGAGATCATGACCTGAGCTGAAGTCGGATGTTTAACTGACTGAGCCATCCAGGCGCCCCTACATATTTTGCCCATTTTTAATTGAGTTGTTTGTATTTTTTTATTATTCTAAAGCATTATTGTAAAATAATTTTTTAATAAAGCAGATGGGCAGTGATTGTGACTCTAGGTGTTTAGTAGTTGTAAAATAAATGTTCATTGAATGAACCCATGTGAAACATTTGATATATTTCTTAGTCTTTTGTAGTGTCTAGTGGATTGTTGATGTTTCTTTCTCCTCCCTCTTTTCTTAGGATCCCATTTTGCAGCTCCCAAGTTTCTGTAGGATGCTCTAAACGATTGTCACAGTTGGTTTTCAAGTAGCAGAAAGAGTTGCAACTTCTCCTTAACAGAACTTTTATAGTTGCATTCAATGCCTAACGTTGCAGAAGCAGAAAGGGCAAATGATTCTGGAAATGGTGAGCACAAATCCGAGAGAAAGTCTCCTGAAGAGAATCTACACGGTGCTGTACAGTCTTTCTGCACTCGTGCCTCGGGGGCACCCTTGGGCCCCAAAGGAGATGGTCATTATCCGTGGAGCTGTCCAGTGACCCATACTCGGGAGAAAATTTATGCCATCTGTTCAGACTATGCCTTTCTCAACCAGGCAACCTCAATCTATAAACCTCCAAATTCAACCCGCTCTTCTTGTCTTCCTGATAGTACCTCTTTATCTGCGGGAAATAACCCATCAAGATACATTGGCATCCCAACTAGTACGTCAGAGATCATCTACAATGAAGAAAATAGCTTGGACAACTTATCCAATAGCCTGGGCAAGCTACCTCTCGCATGGGAAATTGATAAGTCTGAATTTGATGGGGTGACCACAAATTTGAAACACAAATCAGGTAAGGAAGGAGGCGTGAATTCCCCATGTGAAAATAATAAGAAAACAATGTATCTTGTTTAAGCTTGCCATTAAGCATGGTTTCCTTTTTTATACTGCTATACAAGGAACATTGCTATCATGTCTATCACTGTAGTTAAGAAATAACTTTGGGCAGAGGACATTTAGTTCATTAATGGCTTGCCACTGGAAACTGCATACATAACCTTAGCATTTTGAGAGCTTTGAAAAATCTAAGAATGCTGTAAAATACCGGTATTGCAGATAAGTATACAGTGGCTTAGAAATGGTTAACGAGGTGGCTAGAATAACATACCACTATGTTTTAGTTTTGCAGAGACATGAATTCATCTTTCCCAACTAAACGTTTAGTTTTTTCTTCTGTATAACTGTGGCTTTTTCCTTTTAAAATTGTTTGAGCACCCAGCAGGGTCTCCAGGTACCACTGACTAGGTTGTGTACTGCACAATTTAAGAGGGCGCTATTCACCCAGGGTGCAATACAAAGCCTTCGCAATTGCAGGGTGGTGGCCCTGTGGCAGACACTACTGCTTTTCACTTCTTTCTTTTGAACTCACAGTAATACAGGATTTTTATGTGGTGGGTACTCTTATTTTATAGGTAAAGAGATTGAGGCTCAGAGAGGTTGAGTTGCTTGTGGAAAGACGATAGCTAGGAGGAGGTGGAGGTGGGATTTGTATTTTACTTCTAGGTTTCTTTTTGTAAAACCTCCATACTTCTTGTTTGTTTGTCAGCTTGACTTGTTTCCCAGAATGTTATGTAAATTTGTGTTCTCAGCGTGTCAGGGGGGTTTCACCTTGTGTCTATATTTACAGGTGATTGGTCTGTAATTTTTTTGTAATATATTTTTCAGGTTGTTGGAATTAGGGTATGCAGGTCTCCTAAGACAAGTTGGGAAGTGTTCTCTCCTATTTTCTGAGAGCTTTACAGAGGGGTGTAACAAATCTCTAACTGTGATCATGGAGTTGTCTTGATTCCCATTGATTCTGTCAAGTTTTAGTTTGTCCATTTCATCTAAGCTGCCAATTTTGTTGGCATGGAGTTATTTCTTCTTTTTCTTTTTTAAAGTTTATTTATTTATTTTGAGAGAGCGAGCAAGTAAGAGAGAGAGTGAGCACAAGCAGGGGAGGGGCAGAGAGGGGGACAGAGAATCCCAAGAAGGCTCCACACTGTCAACATGGAGTCCGATGCGGGGCTCAATCTCACCAACTGTGAGATCATGACCTGAGCCAAAATCAAGAGTCTCACGCTTAACTGACTGAGCCACCCAGGCCCCCCAAAGTAATTTTTAAAATATTTTTAAATGTTTTTTATTTATTTTGAGGGAGGGGGGCGTGGGCAGGAGAGGAGCAGAGAGAGAGAGAGGGAGAGAGAGAATCCCAAGCAGACTTCGAGCTCTCAGTGCAGAACCTAACACGGGGCTCGATCTCACCAACCATGAGATCGTGACCTGAACCGAGACCAAGAGTTGGCTACTTAAACAACTGAGCCACCCAGGTGTCCCTCCCCAAAGTTATTTCTAAAGTCCTTTTTATCCCTCTAATGTCTACAGGGTCTTTTAGCAATAATTCCTCTTTCCTTTCCTGATAGTGGTAATTTATGTTCTCTCCCTTTTTCTTCTGGTTAGGGGTGTATCAGTTTTGCTCATCTTTTCAGATAACCAGCTTTTAACTTGGTTAATTTTCTCAATTGTTTGTTTTCTATTCTATTGATTTCTGCTTTTTATTATTTTCTTTCTTCTACTTACTTCGGGTTTACTTTGTTCTTCTTTTTCCAACATTTTGATTCAAGACTTTTCTGCTTCCAGCATTTAGTGCTTAACATGGCTCTGTAAGTACTCTGATAGCCACAGCCCACGAAGGTTGATACACTGTATTTTTATTATCATGTAATCTGAAGTATTTTATAATTTCCCTTGTGATTTTTTCTTCAATATATATGTTACTGTTAGAAGTATGCTGCTTAATTTCCAGATACTTTGGGGCTTTTTCTAAATATTGATTCTTTCAAAGTTTATTTATTTTGAGAGAGAGAGGGAGCGTGTGTGCGCACACCCACACACACGTGAGCAGGGGAGAGGCAGAGGGAGAGGGAGAGAGAAAGAAAATCCTAAGCAGGCTCTGTGCTGTCAGTCCAGAGCCCTATGCAGGGCTTGATCCCAGGAACCATGAGATCATGATCTGAGCCAAAATCAAGAGTCTGATGCTCAACTGACTGAGCCACCCAGGTGCCCCAATATTGATTTCTAATCTATTTCCTTTGTGGACAGAGGACATATGAACTCGTCTTTTAAAATGGGCTGAGACTTGTTTTATGACCCAACACACAGTCTATGTTGGTGAATGTACCGTGTGCATTTGAAAAGATGGGTGTAGTGTTGGGTATAGTGTTCTATAAATACACATTGGGTCGAAGTATTTGTGATTGGGCCAAAGTGTTGTTCACATCTTCTGTGTCACTACTGAGTTTTTGTCTTGTTCTCTTAACAGCTGAAAATGAAATGTTAAGGGGTGCCTGGGTGGCTCAGTCGGTTAAGCGGCTGACTTCAGCTCAGGTCATGATCTCGCGGTCCGTGAGTTCTAGCCCCATGTCGGGCTCTGTGCTGACAGCTCAGAGCCTGGAGCGTGCTTCAGATTCTGTGTCTCCCTCTCTCTGACCCTCCCCTGTTCATGCTCTGTCTCTCCTGTCTCAAAAATAAATAAACGTTGAAAAAAAAATAAAAAATAAAAAGAAAATGAAATGTTAAAAATCTCCAGCTATGATTGTTATCTTTTCTGCATTTAATTCTGTTGATTTTTGCTTCCATGTAATTTGAAACTCTATTAATTAGGTGCACACACAATATGAGTATTATTTCCTCTTGTTGAATTGACCTTTTTTATTGTTATGAAATGTCCCTCATTATTCCTGGTAATATTTCTTGTTCTGAAAGCTATGTTGTTTGATATTCATCTGGCTACTCCAGCTTTCTTTTGACTAGTGCTTGCATGGTGTATCTTTTCCTGTCCGTTTATTTTCAACTTGTATCTTTTTATATTTAAAGTGCATCTCTCCTGCTCAACCATAAAAAAGGATGAGAATTTGCCACTTGGAACATGGATGGATCTAGAGGGTATCATGCAAAGTGAAATAGTTCAGACAGGGAAAGACAAATACTGTATGATTTTACTTTAACGTGGAATCTAAAACCTGAAACTAACGAGTAAACAAGCAAACAAACAGAAAGCAGAATCAGACCTACAAATACAGAGAACAAACTGATGGTTGCCAGAGGAGAGAGGGGTGGGGGACAGGCAAAATGGGCAAAGGGGTGTGAGAGATACAGGCTTCCAGTTAGAGAGTGAATGCCTCATGGGAATAAGAGGTACAGCATAGGGGATACAGTCAAGGTTCTGTAATAGTGTGGTGTGGTGACAGATGGTAGCAACTCTTATGGTGAGTGCAGCATATAGAGTTGTTGAATCACTGTATTGTACACTTGAAACGAATGTAACATTGTGTGTCAGTCAGCTCGCCTCGGAAAAGACATGATTCATCTTCCTTTTGATAAAAACTTGATAGCTGAAGAAAAAGATAAGGTGGATCTCTTAAAGATAAGTATATTCCATGAATTATTTGTTTCAGATTATTGTTTTTTTTAGTTCTGGAATTTACATTTTTAATGTAGTTTTTGTTTCCTATCTTGGGTTTCCTATCTTCTCATTCCTTACTGGAAGATTTTATCTATCTCATAAAGCATAGATATAATATCCACTTTCTTTTTTCCTTTCCTTTTCTTTTCTTCCTTCCTTCTTTCCTTTCTTTCGTCCTTCTTTTCTTTCTCTTCTTTTTTTCTTTTTTGAGAGAGAGAGGGTGCAAATGAGCGAAGGGCAGAGAGAGAGAGAGAATCCCATGGGGGGCAGAGAGGGAGAGAGAGTGAGGGAGAGAGAGAGAAGTGGGGCTCACCCATAGCAAGGCTCACACTCACCAATCATGACATCAAGACCTGAGCCAAAGTCTGATGCCTGACTGATAGAGCCACCCAGGTGCCCCTGTAATATCCACTTTAAAATCCTTATCTGCTGGGGTGTCTGGGTGGCTCAGTCGGTTAAGATCTCAGCTCAAGATCTCAGCTCGGGTCTTGACCTCAGGGTTGTGAGTTCAAGCCCCATGTTGGGCTCTGTGCTGGGTGTGAAACCTACTTAAAATAAGATAAGATAGAATCCTTATCTGCCAGTTTTAAAATTTGGGTCATCTTCGAGTTGGTCTTATCTTTTTTCTTGAGAAGGTGTCACATTTTCCAGCTTCCTCACATATTCAATAATTTTGGATTGTATGCTGGGTATTGGAAATGTGTTGATTTTGGATTCTTGTATATTCCTCCAAAGAGTGCTTTATTTCAAGTTTGTTCATTTGTTTGTTTTTAATTTTAGCACCAATAGATTTGGTTTGACTAAAACCACAAATTCTGTCCCTTAAGGACATTTGAAATCTCTGTCCAATATTTTTTGGCCTTAGCTGTGCTCTTTGGGGTCTGCTCTGTGCACGCATGGTTCAAGAGTCAGCCTAGGATCGGGGCCAAATTTATGCACAGAATTTGAGTCTCCCCTTTTCTGGCTCTTTTATTTCTGGGGTACCCACCCACCTCACTTTCCAGTGACAGTGATTGCCCAAAACTCTGTCCCGTGGTTCCTCCAGTCAAAAAGATGGCAGATACTCTACTTTTTGCTATGCTCAGACCTTTCTCTAAAAGGCAGTGTGGTGAATAGAGGTAGCTGTGTGTGTATGTGTGTTCCTTTTGGTGTCAGAGCTATATGGTTGTGTTGTGGGCCAGGTGGGGAACGGAAGAAGGAATATGGCGGTGACAGACAGCAGTGGGCAGAGGTTCTTGGGGTTGATGAGATGGGGAGACAGTGTTCAGGTGTGGGTATGTTACGTTCTCCTCTCAAACTTAGCTCCCACTTTGCCAGAGCTTTCCTCTCTCCCGAGCTGAATGGAATTTTGCGCGTGTGGAAACAGGTGGATTTACCAAGGATGCTTATTTGGAACACACACTTCTTTAGCCCGGGGGGCTCCGAGGCGTAAAGTTGAAGGGGACAGAGGGCAGGCTTAGGTAGCCTCAGAGGAAAGCGTGTGGGGCCAGACCACCCCAGGGGGTGCTGAGGGCACTGATTAGCATGCTTCATTAGCCTCTAAGGTTTTAAGTGGCTGGGAAAACTGCGTAGGGCATTAAGGCATTATGGGGCAGTGAAGACAAGACATCGGAGAAATGCTGGACAGTAGTTTTTCCATCTTGTCAGTCTCTAAGATGTATTTTATTAGGGGAAGAAACTTGTCCGAATGGGACTTAGCTCATATTTGCCACTGGTTGTTCAGCTCTGTGGAAATTTTGTGTCTCTGTGAAGACTTCAAATAGCTAGAGGCAGTGGGGAAAAACTGGTGTCTGGATATTACAGTGTTCGTCATTATGACATCTTGCAAAAATCAGAGAAATCCCCTGTGTCACCATAGTTTCTGAGTTCCAGCTGGTTTGGGTTTTATTGAAGGGCGAATGAAATAAACCCCTTTCTGTGTTTGTTTTCTAGACATATCTCTCTATGATCTATGTCTTATCATTGTGAATAACTCATAAAAATAAAATATTAGCTCTAATATAATTTCATATCAGGTTTGATCACTTCATCGAAAATGTAGTATGTGTGAAATTTATTAAAGTATTTGAGCATAGCTGTCTGAAATGTTAATGGTATTTTACTGATATGAAACTTGGATGTTATTTATTAATATATTTTTTAAAGTTTTAATTTAAATTCCAGTCAGTTAACAGAAAGTGCAATACTCGTTTCAGGCATACAATGTAGGGATTCAACATTCCATACCTCACCTGGTGCTCATCTCAACAAGTGCATCCTTAATCCCTATCACCTATTTCCCCCACAGCCACCCACCTCCCTTCTGGTAACCATCATTTCTCTATAGTTAAGATTTTAATTAAATAGGTGGTTTTTTTTTTTTTTTTTTTTTTTTTTTTTTTTTTTTTTTTTGCCTGAATAATCCATTAGCATCGTTCAGAAACAAAAAGTATAAAAATTAAACAGTGCAATGTCTCATTCTCAGTTTTGTCTTCTTTTTGTCTAGCTTCCAATTCTCCTCCCCCTTAGGTGACCCTGCTATTTGCTTTACATGTCTTTTGGAGAGAGTGGTGTGTGTGTGTGTGTGTGTGTGTGTGTGTGTGTGTGTGTGTGTGTGTTTGCTTGCATGTGCTCACGTGTGCACATGCGTGTGTGTGTGTGCGTGCACACTTCGTTACGTACACACACACAGAAAGAAGACTTTGTTTTCCATTCTAGTTCCTGGTGCTGAAGTCACGTTTTCATAATGTACACATGAGCATCATTCTTAATCCATTTTGTGGTCTCTGTAAGGCCTGCAGGTATTTTTAAATATCACATCATTGCATTATTGGATCTATTGCTTTTACTTTCTTAACAGAGTTACATTAATGTGGTTTTATTGTTTTGTAGAAAGGGATTCATTTTCTGGAAAGTGGTTTAGTTAAATATTTTACCATTGGTAATTTGATTTTATTTCTTTTTTTTTTTTTAATTTTTATGTTTATTTATTTTTGAGACAGAGAGAGACAGAGCATGAACAGGGGAGGGTCAGAGAGAGAGGGAGACACAGAATCTGAAACAGGCTCCGGGCACCGAGCTGTCAGCACAGAGCCCGACGCGGGGCTCGAACCCACGGACCGCGAGATCATGACCTGGGCTGAAGTCGGACGCTCAACCGACTGAGCCACCCAGGCGCCCCAAGTAATTTGATTTTCTAAACCAAAGATTTTGTGATTGATTCTTTTCCTAGAGAAGTGACTAGATCAGGAGTTGGAAGTGTAAGAATCTGATAGGAACTACACTCATGATTGCTTAAACTTGTTTTTATTTATTCTCTCTCTTTAAGCCAGGGGAGTATTCTTGAAGATACATGTCTTTCTTCAACATGTTTGCAATATCATTTTGAGAACTAGTGGCAGTTACTTTTTAATTTTGTTACATAATTTTTTAAATGTTTATTTATTTTTGAGAGAGAGTCAGAGCTCGAGTTGGGGAGGGGCACAGAGAGACACACACAGAATCTGAAGCAGGCTCCAGGCTCTGAGCTGTCAGCACAGAACCCGATGCGACGTGGGGCTCAAACTCGTGAACCTCAAGATCATGATCTGAGATGAAGTTGGTTGCTTAACCAACTGTGTCACCCAGGGGTCCCTTTTACATAATTAATTATACTCCCATAATGGCTTATTTCATCCTGAGCATTTTGCTTACTTTGTATTCTTGTGTTTAGGCAATGTAAAGAAACAAATTTGCAAGAAAAAAACTTCAGACAAAAAAGGAAGACATCAGAGGGAGTGGCCTCAGTATTCTCCTCTTGAAGATATTAAGCAGCGGAAAGTATTAGATCTCAGAAGATGGTAATCTCTAAAAATTGACTTTTTTCCTTAACCACACTTAACACAATAGCGTTGTCATACTTAATAAAGTTAATAATATTTCCATAGTATCTAATTCCTAGGCTAAATTTAGGTTTTCCACATTGTTTTGAAGTATTTTCACAAGTGGTTGTTCATTGTGGTTCCCAACCATGAACCACACTTAGTGTTTGCTTGTTGTGGCTTGTATGTCTCTCTTAACCTAGAACAGTCTCTACCTCCCTCCCCTCACTTTTGTTTTTTAAATTCTAGGAGATTGACTTCTTTTTTTTTTTCTCTAATGTTTATTTATTTATTTAGAGAGAGATAGAGAGTACAGGGAAGGGGCAGAGAGAGAGAGAGAGAGAGAGAGAGAACCCCAAGCAGGCTCCACGCTGTTAGTGCAGAGCCCAACAGCGAGGCTCAATCTCGTAAACCGTGAGATCATGACCTGAGCCAAAATCAAGAGTTGGACACTTAACTGACTGAACCACCCAGGGGCCCCTAGATTAACTTCTTAAAGAGACTTGGCCAGATATCTTGTAGAGTGTCCTACCTTCTGGATTTGTCTGATATTTCCCCCCTGTTGTCTAAATTATTTCTATTAGCCTCAGTATTTCCTGACAGCTGGAAGTTAGACATACAGACTTGGTTTAGATTCTGATTGAACATTTTAGGCAACAGTACTGCCTCGGTGACCCTTTGTTCTTCATACTGCATCACATCACAGAATAAGGTCTGTTTACTCCATTCCTTCTCTCTATTGGGGAGGTAGCTTTCCTCTGCTCTTCCAGGCTCTTCTAGATGGACTTAGAATCAAATTGACATGAGACAGATTAACAGGAGAAAATCAACGTATGTACAGGGAATTCACACAGACATGGAAATTCTAAAGACATTGAGGTAACATGAAGGCTATGTGAGCTAAAGAGAGGGGTAGGAGTCTGCGGATAAGAGGAGGAAGGCTATTAGTAGGGAGATGAAAGGAGATGTTTTGAAAAACAAAAATTACCCTATTATGCAGATAACTTTCTCAGGTAAAGGGGAGTCTCTGGTTAATAGCTCTCTTCCTGGTAAAGCAGGCAGTTGATGGGGGAGGGGGGATAACGAGCTTTTTCTGAATCTGCTGGGTTTGGATTGCTTTCAACTCAAAATAATGTTCATGTCAAAGCGACCCATCTTGGGGTGGCCTGCTCTTGGCCTCTATGCCTCAAACCCATGGAAACAATAACAAGAAAATAAAAAATAGGGGAAAACTCTTATCTTCCCTGAAACAAAGAATTAACAATATCCCCAAACCATAGTCTCTAATACATGCTTCTCAAATCCTCTGCACTCTGGACCAACAGGGAGAGGACACCAAGAACTGCAAAGACTACTATTAGCCTCAAATGGTACAGGTTTCCCTAAAGTTCATGTGGCAGTCCTGAAACCATCCGGTGACCCTTTGGTTAGACTAGGGGTGTGAGCCACTGCACCAGGGGAGGAACATCAGAGTTCTTGATGGAGATCCAGTTCAGCACTACAGAAATGCAGGTAGGGGTTGTGGAAGGAGACATCCTGCTCATCTGATCGCTACTGGACTATTTTACTTCCTAATTTCTAGCTAAGGACAGTGCCTCTAGTGAATTGCTGGGAAGGTAGTGATGGCAAGAGTGGAACGTAGGCCACCCACTTCCTGATTTCAAAACCTCCCAGAGCTACATAATCAAAACAGTGTGATCTTGGCATAAAGACAGATATGTAGACAACTGGGTCAGAATAGAAAGCCCAGAGAGAAGCACTCATGTAAATGGGCAAACAATCTTCCGTAAGGATGCCAAGCCCACGGAATAGAGAAAGGACAGTCTCTTCAGCAAATCTTGCTGGGAAAAGTGGATATCCACCTGCAAAAGAATGAACTTGACCCTGCTTATCAAAAATTAACTCAAAATAGATTAAAGACATAAATGTAAAGACCTAAAACTATGAAACTAGAAGAAAACTTAGGGGGAAATTTCATGACATTGAATTTGACAATGATATCTGAGATATGACACCAAAAGCACAGGTAACAAAAGCAAAAATAGACAAATAGAATCATATCAAGCCTTAAAACTTCTGTGCATCAAAGAAAACCATCAACAAAGTGAAAAGGCATCCTACAGAGTGGGAGAAAATATTTTGCAGATCATACATCTGATAAGGGGTTAATATCCAGAATATGTAAAGGACTCCTACAATTCAACAACAAAAGTACCAAAGAACCCAATTAAAAAATGGGCAAAGGACTTGATCAGACATTTCTCCAAAGAATATGCAAATGGCCAGCAAGCATACAAAAAGATGCTCAACACTATTAATTGTCAGAGAAATGGCAAATCAAAATTGCAATATGGTATTTCCTCATACCCAGTAGGATGGCCACTATGAAAAAAGCCAGAAAATAATAGTTGTTGGCAAGAATGTGGAGAAATCAGAACTTTTGTGTGCTGTCGGTAGGAATATAAAAATCTAAAATAGTACAGCCCCTATGGAAAATAGTGTGGAAGTTTCTTGAAAAGTTAAAAATAGAATGTGTGTTGTGGCTGAATGTTTGTGTCTCCCCCCAATTCATATATTGGAATCCTAACCCCCAATGTGATGGTATTAAGAGATGGGGCCTTTGGGAGGTGATTGGGTCCTGAAGGGGGAGCCCCCATGAATGGGATTCGTGCCTTGTAAAGGACAGGAAGTGGGAGATTGCTTCCTCCTCTGTCTGCTCCATCGTGTGAGGGCACAATGAGAGGATAGCCATATGCAGTTTCTCCCCAGACATTAGATTCGTTGGCACCTCAGTTTTGGACTTCTTAGCCTCAAGAACTATGGGAAATAAATAATTGTTTGTTGTTGAAGCCACTAGGTCTGTCATAATTTGTTATAGCAGCCTGAGCTGACTAAGATACCATATGATCCCGTAATCCCACTTCTGGGTATATATCCAAAAGAATTGAAAGCAGGATCTTGAAGAGATATTTGCATACTGTGTTCATTGCAGCGTTATTCACAATAGCTGGGACGGGGAAACAGCCCAAGTGTCCATTGATAGTTGAAGGAATAAAGAAAATGTGGTATATATACACAATGGAATATTAATTTAGCCTTAAAATAGAAGGAATTCTGACACACGGTACAACGTGGATGAACTTTGAGGACATTATGCTAGGTGAAATAAGCCAGACACAAAAAGACTAATAATGTGTGATTCCATTTTACAAAGAGGTACTTAAGAGTTGTCAAAATGAAAGAGAAAGAATGTAGAATGGTGGTCACCAGTGACAAAAAGAGAAATACTGTATGATTCCATTTATATGAAGTATAAAGTAGTGAAACTTATAAAAGCAGAAAGTAGAATGGTGTTTGTCACAGGCTGGGGGGAGGGGGGAAAAAGGTGTTGTCCAGTGGGTGTAGAGTTTCAGTCTTGCAATATGGAGACATTCTAGAGATCTCTTTCACAACACTGAATATAGTTAACATGACTCAACTGTACCCTTAAAAACTGGTTAAGATGGTATATTTTATGTTATGTGTCTTTACCAAAATTATAAAAAAAAAAACAAAACAAAAATGAGGGGCAGACTTGACAAATTTGACGATGGGATGTTGAAGACAGCAAACAACTCTTCAGTGATAATCGGCTCTATTCAAGGATGAGGAAAGACAGAGGAAGCAACTTGATATATGTGTATAAAAATTGCAAATAAAACCAGGCAACTGTGGAAAGCATATACATCTTTGGAAGAGTTATTCAAGGAAATAAAGTTAAAATTGACAATAAGCCCTTTATATCAAAAAAGTTATAATTCATACAATTTTTCAAAATGAAGTCAAAGAAGAGATTATATGACTACAGAAGGGGAAATAATTGACAGGCCCACAGAAAGAAGTGGAGGACAAAGTCATTGCACAGGTGAAAACCACATTAGAAGCAGGAAGAAAAAAACCCCAACCCAGTGAAAAACATAATTAAGTCAATGGTGAGTCAGTGTGAGGAAATTGCACAAAACCCAAATGGAAAAGAACAAAGATATAAAAATGATTAAAGGACAGATAAATATTGGGGCGCCTGACTGGCTCAGTAGGTAGAGCATATGAATCTTGATCTTGGGGTTATGAGTTTGAGCCTCACATTGGCTGTAGAGATTACTTAAAAATAAAATTGTTAAAAACAGCAACAACAACAACAACAACAGATAGATATGGGTAACAGACAGAAGCTCCAAATATCACTAACTGGTATTCCTGAGAAAGAGATCAGAACAAATAGAAAAAAAAAAATATTGAAAGACACAATCAGAAGGAACGTTCCCAAAAGAAGGAAAAGCTAGAGTCTGCAGATATAAAACTGTAAATTGTGTCCCAGGAAAGGAAAACCAATACAGATTGATCAGCACCAAGGCATGTTCTGGTGGAGTTACTGGAGTTCAAGCATAAGGAGTCATGGGTATACAGTGCAAAACCAGTACAAAGGGAAATTACCCCTTTGGCCTCGGTCTTCACATCATGGCAGTACTAGCTCTCAGGCTACAGTGGAATCATGTTCCTCAGGAGAGAAAAAGTCACCCAAGTGTCCTATTTATGTTGTCATTCAAGTATGGAAGCAACAGACTCCCAGTCATGCAAGAATTGAGTGACTGCAATGGCCATGAGCTCTTAGCCACTCAACAAGGAATGTCAACCACCCAAGATACCTGGTGAGAAAAAATAAGGAATGGAAAAGCATCAGGAAACAAGTCATGGTGACTGCTAAGTCCATTTGTTGGAAATTTAGTTGCAGAACAGAATGTAGGTGGTAGCTATGAATACATGAGCTCTTATGGAAGTTAGCTTCTGAGTTTGAAATATGAGAGCCCTGTAACGCCAACACTTTCTCAAGTCAGGGTCATTTCTGTGGGTAGGAGTTCTTTTTTAAACAGCCTTGCAAATAGCTATAAACAAAACCATTCATAATGTGTTCAGGGTTTTTTGCTTTTGTGGATGTAAAGCAGTTTGTAGTGTTTCCTGGATGATGATTAGCATATGAGTTTCCTAGAGCTACCATAACAAAGTGCCATAAACTGGCTGGATTAAATCAACAGGAACTGGCTCATAGTTCTGGAGGTCGGGAGTCAGAGCCCAAGCTGTTGGGAGGGCCACATTCCCTCTGAAATCTGAGGGCTAGACTCTGCTTCATCCTAGCTTCATCCTAGCTTCTGGTGCCTTGGCGGTCCTTGGCATTCCTAGGCTTGCTGCTGCGACACTTCTGTCTCTGAGTTTTCCCTTCATGTGTTTGGGTCTTCACACGGCACTCTCCTCTCTGCATGTCCCTTTTTTCTTTTTTATAAGGACACCAGCCATCTTGGATTAAGAGCCCACCCTTACTCAAGTATGACTTCATCTTAACTTGATTTTATCAGTGAAGACCTTATTTCCAAATTAGATTGTATTCATAGGTACCTGTGGTTAGGTCTTCAACGTATCTTTTTTTAATTAAAAAAAAAAGTTTATTTATTTATTTATTTATTTTTAAACTTGTTAATGTTTATTTATTTTTGAGATAGAGACAGAGTATGAGTGGTGGGGGGAGGGGGGTGGGCAGAGTGGAAGGGAGACACGGAATCCAAAGCAGGATCCAGGCTCTGAGCTGTCAGCACAGAGCCCAATGCGGGGCTCGAACCCATGGGCCGTGAGATCATGACCTGAGCCGAAGTCGGATGCTCAACCAACTAAGCCACCCAGGTGCCCCTATTTATTTATTTTCAGAGAGAGAGAGAGAGAGAGAGAGAGAGAGAAGAGACAGAGAACACGTGCTTGCAAGTGGGTGAGGGGCAGAGAGAAAGGGAGAGAGAGAATCCCAAGCAGGCTCCATGCTGTCAGTGCAGAGCCCAATGTGGGGCTCAGTCTCACAAACCATGAGATAATGACCTGAGCCAAAATCAAAAGTTGGATGCTTAACTGCCTGAGCCACCCAGGCGCCCCATGGACTTCAGTGTATCTTTTTTAGGTGGGTGCAGTTCAATCCATAACAATCCCTGTATTATGTGGCTATATAATAACCATATAGTTTAGTAACCATAATCATCTTTTGTATCTTAAGCCTGTAGATACAAGGGTCATTGTTGACTTATGTATGTGCATTATGCATATTATATGCACATATACAAATAAACATACACCTGCAATTTTTCTTTTTGTAATTAATTTTTTAAATATTTTTATTTATTTCGAGACAGAGAGAAAGAGAGCATATGCGCCCTTGAGCATATGCACAAGCATGGGGAGGGGCAGAGAGAGAGGGAGAGAGTCCCAGGCAGGCCCCTCACTCAGCTCAGAGCCCAAGGAGGAGCGCAGTCTCACAACCGTGAGATCACGACCTGAGCCGAAATCAAGAGTCAGATGCTTAAACAACTGAGCCACCCAGGCACCCTTCTTTTTGTAATTAATTGTAAGGTAATACTAAAACTGTGTTTAGTGATGACAAATCTTGTTTCTCCTTTTTGTTTTGTCTACTATTAGCACCTTCATTAGAAAGCAGTTGGGAGAGGCGCTTGGCTGGCTTAGTCAGTAGAACCTGTGACTCTTGATCTCAGGGTTGTGGGTTTGAGCTTCAAGGGTATAGAGATTACTTAAAAAAAAAAAAAGCAGTTAGGGAAATAATTTGAAACCCAATACTATTTTTTTTTTAATTTTTTTAATGCTTATTTATTTTTGAGAGACACAGAGACAGAGCATGACCGGGGAGGGTGAGAGAGAGAGAGAGAGAGGGAGACACAGAATCTGAAGCAGGCTCCAGGCTCTAAACTCTCAACACAGAGCTTGATGCAGGGCTCAAACCCACAAGCTGTGAGACCATGACCTGAGCTGAAGTCAAACGCTTAGTTGACTGAGCCACCAGGCGCCCCACTATTTCTTTCTTTCTTTTTTTTTTTTTTTTAAATTGAATAGTCTCCTTCTTTTCTTCTCTGTTCATGTTAGCTGTAGTCACTTCTCTTGACACATGACTGTTTGGAAAATTGTCTGGATTAGTCAGTGCAATTAAATTGTGCTATGGAAGGATTTTGTGCTACATTTTAAAATTGTCTGTGATACGAGGTGCCTGGCTGGCTTAGTTGGTTAAGCTTTGGACTTTGGGTCAGGTCATGATCTCACGGCTCGTGAGTTCAAGCCCCGCATCTGCTCTCTGCTGTCAGTGTGGAGTCTGCTTCTGATCCTCTGCCTTTGTCTCTCTGTGCCTCTCCCCAGCTCGTGCTCTCTCTTTCTCAAATAAATAAATAAATAAATAAATAAATAAAATTAAAAAATAAAATTCTAAAAAGAAAAAATTCTCTGTGACAATGGAGCTGCTGGTTTTAGTTGGACACAGTGGGTGATAAATGGATGTTTTGTAGTCTGAGTTGAAAAATCTCTGAAAAGTTGATACATGGGGACAATGCTTTGTTTCATTTCTCCAGTATTTTTGAAGTTGCAAATAATCCTGTATGCAGCTCAACTAGTAACTTATCCTGAAATTTTAGTAGTTGGTATCTGCATTTATATATCATTATTTTTCTCCATTGGTTTGGAGAACATCTACTTTAATTAGTGGTTAAACTTAGCTAACTGTATTAAACTGGATGGTTTATTGTTGCTGTGCATGCATTTCTGGTATGTTTAATAAATACAAAAATATCTTAAGGGAGTAAAGATTTTACCTTGGCTTTAATGAGAGAAGTTTTCATTATGTTAACACATTTAGTTGCCATGAGTGTTATATTTCTGTATGCATATTTTGTATTCATTCAAGTGAAGAAAGCAACGTTTTGTTTTCTCAGGTACTGCATAAGCCGACCGCAATATAAGACTTCTTGTGGCATCTCCTCATTAATTTCTTGTTGGAATTTCTTGTACAGCACAATAGGAGCTGGAAAGTAAGTATGTTAATTTAGTGGTATCCCTAAACTCCAAATTCCAAAGTTACTTTGTATTGCTTTTTCTGTCATTGAAGATTTCTTTTTAAATATTTTATTTCTTTTATTTTTATTATTTTTAGAGTGGGGTGAGGGGCAGAGAAATAGAGAGAGAGAGAGAGAGAGAGAGAGAGAGAGAGAGAGAGAGAATCTTAAGCAGGCACCACACAGGGCTTGATCCCATGACCCTGAGATCATGACCTGAGCCAGACACTCAACCAACTGAGCTACCCAGGCACTCTTATAATTGGACATTTTTAAAAATAGATTTTTCATAAATCGAGAAGAAAATTGCTATTTTTTATAAGCCTTTAGCTGAAAATAATAAGTATGCATTATTGGGGCGCCTGGGTGGTTCAGTCGGTTGAATGTCCGACTTCGGCTCAGGTCAGGATCTCGCAGTTTGTGAGTTCGAGCCCCACGTCAGGCTCTGTGCTGTCAGCTCAGAGCCTGGAGCCTGTTTCAGATGTGTCTCCCTCTCTCTGCCCCTTCCCGCTCATGCTCTGTCTCTCTCTGTCTCTCAAAAATGAATAAACGGTAAAAAAAAATTAAAAAAAAGTAAGTATGCATTATTGTGACAAAATAAACATTAAAAATACAGTTGACCCTTAAACAATGCAGGGGTTAGGGCAGTCTAAAATCCACATATTATTTTTGACTCCCCCAAAACTTAACTACTAACAGTCTACCGTTGACCAGAAACCTTACCAATAAAGTAAACAGTAGATGAACACATATTTTGTATGTAGTATTTTGTACGTATTATATGCTGTATTTTTACAATAAAGTAAGCTAGAGAACAAAAATGTTACTAAGAAATTCATTAAGAAAGAGAAAATACATTTATAGTTCTGCACTGAATTTATAAAGAAAAAATCTGTGTGTAAGTGCTCAGTTCAAACCCACGTCGTTCAAAGGTCACCTGTATTAGTAAAATTGTTTACAAATCAGATGCAAGACAGTTGTTGGGATGAGCACTGGGTGTCACACATAGGGATGAATCCCTGGAACCTACTCCTGAAATCATTGTTGCACTCTGTGCTAACTCAGGTGTAAATTAAAAAAAAAAAAAAAAAAAAGAAAACAAAAAAATAATAACAACAACAAAACAAAAACCAAATCAGATGGACATATGAATGTTGAGACAGGTTATCATTTGCATGCGATTGGAACTGCAAAATGAAAGGCAATGTTTCTTTTCTAGTCTGCCACCTGTTACCCAAGAAGAAGCTTTACATATTTTGGGCTTTCAACCTCCATTTGAAGATATTAGGTTCGGCCCTTTCACTGGAAATACAACACTTATGAGGTATGAAGTCCTCACTTACAGACAACACCTTATTTCTAGTTCTGTAAAATAGCAGTGCTGTAGCAGTGGATTGTAGACCAGGTTTCCAGCTGCTGGGCCCCAACTGCTAGTGGATATGCCAAACTTGGGTGCTGCCCGAATTTCTCTGGAATGGCATTGATGTTATCTGTGCTATGGAAATATTGCTTGAGCACATTTTCTTGTCATTTGCAGATGGTTTAGACAAATTAATGACCACTTTCACGTAAAAGGATGCTCGTACGTTCTATATAAGCCTCATGGGAAGAATAAAACAGCCGGAGAAACTGGTAGGTACACACATGGAAGATTTTTACACACACACACACACACACACACACACACACACACACACACTTTAGGATCCGTCACAAAGATTGGCTGATTTGATTAATGGGGTGTTCTGTAAACCCTGAACACGGTCTTTACTCTTATATGTCTTTATCCAAGGGGGAAATTGTAATAGAGATCTGTAGGGTGCTTTCCCATACACCGGTGAATATTTTTAATTGTCCTCCTGTTTGCATGTAGAACTTTTATTAGAGTTTTGAAACATGTCCTAAACACTGTTTCAACACATTATTTGTATTATTTGGGCCTGTGGGGTGTGTGTGTGTGTGTGTGTGTGTGTGTGTGTGTGCGCGCATACGCATGCTGATAAAACTCTTTCAGGAAGAAACATGGAATTTGTAGCTCCTCTTCCTAAAAAGGAATGCCAAGATTGTAGAATATTTGATGTTAGGCCTACATAATAACATCTAATAACAGGACAACGGACTTTGAAAGTGACAAAGTTCCATGATAGAATAGTCTTGGCTATCACAGAGAGTAATTGATTTTTTTTTTTTAACGTTTATTTATTTTTGAGACAGAGAGAGACAGAGCATGAACGGGGGAGGGGCAGAGAGAGAGGGAGACACAGAATCAGAAGCAGGCTCCAGGCTCTGAGCCATCAGCCCAGAGCCTGACGTGGGGCTCGAACTCACGGACCCCGAGATCGTGACCTGAGCTGAAGTTGGACGCTTAACCGACTGAGCCACCCAGGTGCCCCAAGAGTAATTGATTTTAAGGATTGTTTAGTTATATGCTAGTTATATTTGACAGATTAACAAGAGAAAGCCAGTTTATGAATGTTTACAGCACAACTTGAGGTGGGAGAAACCTCACTGAAAAGTAACTCAGCGTGGTCGCTTAGGACAGCTTACTTACCCTCTGCAACAAAGAACAATTACCTTTGTAAAGAAGTGACAGGACAAAGGGAAGCCGTTTTCAGTGTCCCAGGACAGCAGACTGTGGGAGGGTTACATTTTTGGGAAGGCACTAATGGAGTAAGATTTGCTTGCAGGTTCCTCTGGTGCCATCTCTGGGCTAAGAGTCTGTCTCCAGTAAAAGAAAAATTTACATCCTTTAGGTTGGGAGGGGGCGGGTTGAGAGAGCTTTTCCTGCATTTGTGGCTTCTTAATTGCCTTCAGCTCAAAATAATTTTTATGTCAAAGAGGCATATTTTGGGTGACATATTCTGGTTTCCTTCCCTCTCCATCCTGGGCAACCCCAGGCTTACTTCCTGCATCCTTCCTGCAGCCATTGAAGTACGTTAAATTTTATGGGGCTTAGCAGAAACTCTCAGGACAAAAGCCTTCTTAAGATCTATTTTTATCTCTTTTTTAATCTCTGGAAGTGCATCAGTTACGTATTTTAACGATCTTTTCAATATTTTAACCAGTGTTTTTGTAATGTCATTGGCAGGGTGATGTAGGGTATATGTATCACAGGGAAGATAAAATGATGTATCAGTTTAAGAACTTTGTATTTTATATATTTGTGATTATTTTCACATTTATGTATGTTGTATGAAACAGTCCTAAACTCAGAATTCTTTAGACAATAATATACCATGGATATTATCATATTTCTGTGATTAATTTGTGTATTCTGATCAACATCTGTTCTTTAAAACCAGATTTATTCATCGATATGCATATAGTAATTAAACCAAGCACTGTTTAACCAGGAGTAGTACTGGTTATGGATATATAGAGAGTTTTCCATATCATTTAGATTATTGGCTTAATTTTGAACTTGAAAAAAAATGTTTATTTTTGAGAGACAGAGAGAGCACGAGCTGGGAAGGGGCAGAGAGAACAGGACAGAGGATCCAAGGCAGGCTCTGTCCTGATAGCAGAGAGCCCAATGTGGGGCTCGAACTCATGAACCATGAGATCAAGACCTGAGCCAAAGTCAGATGCTTAACTGACTGAGCCACATCAGCACTGACAAGTAAGGAACATCTTTGGTAACTCTGGTATTCCCTAATGTACTTTTTACTAATATTTAGTAATTTCTCCTTGTTAGCCAGATGACACATTTCCTAAGAATGTATATATTTTTTGTTCTAGGAAAGAGACACCTTATACCTTATCTCTTCAAGTTAAAGGAAAATAATATTAATTATGTTGGTTCTAGATTTTACCCTTGCCAGGTCTGTACTTTAGTTTATGGTGTTGATAGCTTATAATATCAGCCTGTAAAACAAGATGTTTATCATGGCCATGATCATATGGTATATCACATTGACTACTGTCACCTTGCCCATATGGTGTAAACTTTCGAGGGTAATTTCATTTAAATGAAGGGCATTTTTGATACATTTTACTATATATTATTATTTCTTAGTTTTTAAGCACTGACTTTATAGTAGTAAAACCATCTTTTAGTGGGAATTTAGTTGTGCTAGGCACTGTACTGATTTACTTGCTTTAATTCCATATCAGTCCTGCACAGATGTATCATTCCCCCCTTTACTGATGAGGAAACTGAGATGTGGAGAAAGTTCAATAAACTGAACAGGGTTACACAGCTAGTGAGTGATATTTTTAGGTGTCAGATCAGGTCTCCTGGTTGCAGATCTCAAACCTAACCACTTGCTCCGTGGGTCCTAGTGTTGGCTGCTTTTAACGGTCCTTGCACATTTTAGAGCTATTATATGGCTAGTATTTTTTATAATTAACATACCTCATTTTCACCAACAAAATTATATACCAATAGAAATGTTACTGAACATTTTTTCTCCCAAATGCTCTATTTCTCCTTAGCACAGGGTTTTGTTTCATTTTTAGATTGTTACATTTTTTTCTTTTTAAGAAAAGTATCTGTCAGGGGCACCTGGGTGGCTCAGTCGATTAAGCATCCAACTTCAGCTCAGATCAATGATCTCAGGGTTCACAAGTTTGAGCTTTGTGTCTGCATCAGGCTCTCTGCTGTCAGCAGGAGCCTGCTTGGATCCTCTGTCCTCTTCTCTCTTTACCCTCCCCCACTTGAGTACTCTCTCTCTCTCTCTCTCTCTCCCGTAAAAATAAATAAGTAAATTTTTTTTTAAGTTTATTTATTTATTTAGAGAGAAACAGAGAAAGCAGGAGCAGGGAAGGCAGAGAGAGAGGGAGAGAGGGAGAATCCCAAGCAGGCTCCGCGTGGTCAGTGCGCAGAGCCCGATGTGGGGCTCAAACTCATGCAACTGTGAGACTGTGACCTGAGCCAAAATCAAGAGTCGAATTCTTAACCAACTGAGCTGCCCAAGGCGCCCCCAAAAAATATTTTTTTTTTAAAAAAGCATCTGCCATGATGACTGTAATTGACATCAGTGTTACTGGAGTGTCATTGTCATCAAATAAGTGAGTGGGTTTGGGACGTTTGACTTTTTGTGAAAGAAAATGGATAATTTGGCCCTAAGACCTTTACGTTTATTTTCGCAAAATAAGTAGAATCGTTTTCTGGCCCAAAAGATTTGAACAGTCATTTTCTCGTTATTACAAAGTATAATAATGATTCTATTCATTAAGCAGTAATTACTGATGTAAGCCAGCACCTCTTCTGTGGGACTCTGACTCTTCTCTGGGGACTGCATGTGTGTGACATGTGGCCTTTTGCGACATGCATGCTCAATCCATAGAGTAGATATTAGTAGAGCTTAGTTTTTCTAAGTATGACAACAAACAGAAGCAAATGTTCTACTATTTTGTTTCTGTGCCCCAAGAGGTCTTGTGTAACCACTTGGATGTGTCCACACTGTGAATCATTAACCTAGAGCAGCAATTGGCAGACCTTTTCTATAAATAAAGGAAGAACTGATGGAGAGGATGTCACACATATGTGTCTGAGACAATGGAAAAATACCATAACACAGTTCTCAGGGTAGTGTCCCAAGACTGCATTATGAGGAGGGGCCCGGGAGACAGCAGCCTGAGACTCAGGATTTCTTTTCTTGCTTATTGCCTATGGATCAGAAGAGGATTTCATCAGAGAAGTTCGTGGATTTTTGTTGTATGAATATCAGCAAGCATCTAGATAGAGAGGCAGGTTCTATGCAGAGAAAGGTCAATAAAATTAAAGCAAATCAAGGGAATCACGAAGACTCAGAGGAATTATAATATGAAAGAAAGGTGATATCAGAAAGAATATGATATCAAAGAAAATCTGAGTATAGCAGAAACGTCAGTTATGTAAATTTAATCAAATTCCCAAATTAAGAAATGTCGTTATTTATTAATGGAATGTAAGAAAATACTAATAGGGCCCCGGAGACAGTTGGTTTAGGAACCACTCTTCTGGAATTTTAAGCAATTTTTGTCCAAATGTCCTGTCCAGCTTTAAGATTTTATGCCATACTTTTATTAGAAACTCTCATTTGCAGATTTTTGAGGGTTTGTATCTTATTTATTTTATTTATTTTATTTCTTGGGTCCTTTATGACTTTTTAATTTAATGATTCAATGTGTAGATTAACCAGCCCCCTAATAATCTAGGCTGTGTGGCACTGGGCTCTACAGACATTTTTACCCGTATGTTTAAACTTCCTCCAATGTACACGAAGTCTTTTTCACTGAGGAGTGTTATAAACTACCTATTCACCTATTCCCCTGACCCAACCCCCTTTTCTTGGCATGGGGAGTAGGATTGCTGCCATTTCTTCAAATGAATTTTAATAATATATTTTCACGGTTTTATTTCTGTTTTCATGTTCCCTATCACAATACTCGACTCCTATTTCTTTTTCTTTTTTTAAATTTTTTATTAAAATTTTTTTAATGTTTATTTATTCATTTTGAGAGAGAGAGAGAGAGAGAGAGCAAGCAAGGGAGGGGCAGAGAGAGAGGGAGAGAGAGAATCCCAAGCAGGCTCCACACTGTCAGTGCAGAGCCCATTGTGGGGCTCGATCCCATGAACTGTGGTATCATGACCTGAGCCAATATCAAGAATTGACGCTTCACTGACTGAGCCACCCAGGCACCCCTCTTTTTCTTTTTTTAAAATAAAGTTTATTTATTTATTTTGAGAGAGAGAAAGGTAGAGAGAGAGAGAATCCTAAGCAGGCTCTATGCTAACATCGCAGGACTCATCTCACAAACCATGAGATCATGACCTGAGCTGAAATCAAGAGTTGGACGCTCAACTGACTGAGCCACCCGGGTGCCTCCCTATTTCTTTTTCTGTGTGTATTTCCTGAAGGATAATTGATCCGCTTCCCACCATGGAATTTTCTGGTCTTCCTTCTCAACAATCAGTTATCCTGCACAAACCCTGCTATATTGCTGAAGCTTTCCCTGCCACTTAAGGTGCCACTTCTTAATTGCTATAGGACTGATTATTTGCATTTGTCGTTGGCCATTTGGCATATGCAGCCTTACGTTTCATCTTTTTAACATGTCTGTCCAGCTCCTTGACCGCAAGGACTGTCTTCAGTAGCCCTTTGAGTCCATATGTGGTGCCCTGTGACCTCGCTCATGCCGCCCTAGAACTTCTGATTGTAGTCAGAGGGAGGGGTGATACCTGTGTCAAGCAGAAGACCTTTCTGTTCTCCCTCTTTGTGGAAGAAAGAGTTCTAAAATTGGCTTTTCTCATTTGTCTCAGTGGACTGAGTAGTCTCATTTGTTCAGTAGTGAAAACCATTGTCACTGGTTGCTGTTCACTTGGAAAATACTTTGAAATGTATATTCTCTTTTTGTTTAAGTTATCCTGTAAGGACTGTTAGGCCTGCTTTCCTGGGTTCTAGGTTTCTTCGACTTTGTAACTCCCCAGTGTTTGCTGATCTGCTCATTTCCAGTGGTCCCTCAGTCAGTGGAAACTGAGCTCACTCATGGACTAAAAACAAAATACAGGGATTTTGATACAATTAGCAGATTTAACTGTTGATATGAAGGGAAGTATTTTTTTTTCAGAGACGTAATTACTCATAATAAAACTCTGAGTAAGTTGTCAGCAACTAGTTCAAACTAGTGGTTCAGTTTTACCATTATATTACTATTATTATTCAGATACCTTAAAACTCTTGGTTCACTTAGCTACCAACATTGATGCCTGGCAAATCTCGATTCATCTTATTTTTTAAGTTTATTTTGAGAGAGAGAGCACGCAGAGGGGAAGGGAAAAGAGAGAGAGAGAGAGAGAGAGACTTAGAATCCCAAGCAGGCCCTGAGCTGTCAGTTCAGAGCCTGATATGGGGCTTGAACTCACAAACAGTGAGATCATGACCTGAGCCAAAATCTAGAGTCAGACACTTAATCGACTGAGCCACCCAGGCGATTGATTAATTTTTGATTAATTTTTAAAGATCAGCTAGCTTAACAGTTATACTAATGTTCATGTATGTCATCTTTATTCTGGTATGTATCATAACTCATTCATTTTGCGTAACAGAGAATAGCTACCTCTGCCCTATCCCCATATTACTCACAGATACTCTCACTGTGGCCACTGCTATGAGCTTACTACAGAACCTTAGCACATCTTGGCTGGATGACGCATTAATATTCTGCTCTCCTCACCCACTGGTTTCTCCAATTCTTATTAGACACTGTGGCAGGTAGATCTTTTCAAAGAGTAGTGCTAAGGGGCGCCTGGGTGGCTCAGTCGGTTAAGCGTCCGACATCGGCTCAGGTCACGATCTCGCGGTATGTGAGTTCGAGCCCTGCGTCGGGCTCTGTGCTGACTGCTCAGAGCCTGGAGCCTGTTTCAGATTCTGTGTCTCCCTCTCTCTCTGACCCTCCCCCGTTCATGCTCTGTCTCTCTCTGTCTCAAAAATAAATAAACGTTAAAAAAAAAAGTTAAACAAACAAACAAACAAACAAAAAAAACCCCAAAGAGTAGTGCTAATAGATCCTTCTATTTTAGGAGCTCTCTAGTGCTTGCTTAAAGCATAAAATTGTTAGCATCACTCAAAGCCAATGCAGACTGGCCTTTCACTGCTGTCCTACATGAACCAGTTGTATTTATCTATTTATTTATTTTTTTTAAATGTTTTAAATGTTTGTTTCTGAGAGAGAGAAAGACAGAGACAGAGAAACAGCCTGAGCAGGGGAGGTGCAGAGAGAGGGAGACACAGAATCTGAGCTGTCAGCACAGAGCTGGATGCAGGGCTTGAAGCCACAAGCTGTGAGATCAGGACCTGAGCTGAAGTCGGATGCTTAACTGACTGAGCCACCCAGGTGCCCCTGAACCAGTTGTATTTAAAAGATGTCAAGGGAGGAAGAGTCTTGTAGGATGATATTATGTGCTGGGTTAAAGAATCTGGTTCTTGTCTTTATTTATTTTTTAAGGAATGGAGGATTTTTTTTTAATGTTTCTTTATTTGAGAGAGTGTGAGAGAGAGCATGCACCTGTGCACATAAGCGGGGGAAGGGGAAAGGGGGGAGGAGGACAGAGGATCCAAAGCAGGCTCTGTGCTGATGGCAGAGAGCCTGAATTGGGGCTCAAACTCACAAACCGTGAGATCATGACCTGAGCTGAAGTTGGACGCTTAACCGACTGAGCCACGCAGGCACCCCCTGGTTCTTGTTTTTGAACGTGTAAAATACATTCTGATGTATTCTTCTAGACTTCTCCACAGTTTTCCTATAGATGATCAATCAACCTGTATAGAACAAATTCACGCTAAAGAAACTAAAAAAAAACCAGACTGTTTGTATATTAACTTACAGTGAGATATAATAAACCAAGGCATCAGAATTCTCTTGTCAGCAGCTCAGGAAATCTCACCGTTCAGCTGGCCAGCTGATTCTCCTAGTTCTTTTCTTCTTCTGTGTGCCATACAGATCATGGTCCTGCACTTGGAAGTGATTGCTTTGTTACTTGTCAGATTTTTTTAGAAATTCTCTGGTCTAGGCTGAACATCGTTGTGAATTTAGTTTCCATCAGTAATACATTGATATGTCTTCTCCTGACTGGAAGTTACGTCTTCAGATGACTACCTCAATGTAGTAAATACTGCATTTACTGTCTTTTTATTTCAGAGGGTGACATTTTTCTGACCTTGTCCTGAAATTCTTGGGGTGCTGTACGGTAGGCCTGGCTACGCTATCACACCCTAGATTCTAAAGTAGACGACTTGCTGTTCCCTAATTACATCCCTCCCCTGTAATGACTTTGTTTTTTCCTCATGCCTGTTCCTCTGTCTGGATTGTTGAAATCCTACCACTTGGTGAAGTTCTGTTTTGAATGTCCCCTTTCTTGATTCTTCAAACCTGATGTGCTCTTCCTCCTTTGAATTACAACCCTTTTCTGTGGCTCTGTCTTATCCCACTCTATACTAAGGTTACTTGTTTTATCTTCCCTCTGAGGGCAGCTTCAGGTGCTGTGTATCACTTGCCTTTTGTTTGCCTGCGGTTCCTGGTATACTTAGTAGGTGCTCAGAAATTGCTTACTGAATTGAATTAAATGAAATTTTCCTTTAACTCTAGGCCAGTTCTCAGAATGCCAACATCAGCATCACCTGTGCAACTTGTTAGACATACTAATTCTTGGTCCCCACTCCAGACCTGCTGGCTCAGACACTCTGGGGTTGGGTACCAGCCATCAGGTGTTTAACAAGCCCTGTGTGTCAAGCTTGAGAACTATTGCTGTGGTCTTTCTAAAGAGACATTATCCAACCTCTTTTTCAAGAGCTGGGTCTTCCATTGATAGGAAATATGGTGATTTTCAGATTGTGCTCAGGTGAGCCATGGGAATTCTATGGTGGTGCCTTGCTGCAGGGTCGGGGGAGAACTTGGGATCTAGATTCCCTACCTCATTTTTGGCCACAGCAACTTGCTTTTAGCTTTTTTTATGCACTAGTATGCCATGTCAACGTTCCTTGCACCAGGGTTCCATATGGAAAAAAGTCTGAAAATTACTGATCTAAATTAGAGGTCATCAAACTACAGTCCTTTTTGTAAATAAAGTTTGATTGGAACACCGCCATATCCATTTGCTTACACATTGCCTATGGCTGTTTCCATGCTACAATGGCAGAGTTGAGTAGTATGAGTAGTGCTCATGACCCACAAACCTCAAATATTTACTCTCTGGCCCTTTAAGAAAAAGCTTGCTAATCCCTGCTCTAAATCAATCAGAACCTTGCGGTAAGGAGCAGAAACATCCCTGGCTATCACTAAGCCCATAACCATTATGCTACAGAAGAAAAATCACCTCATGTCTTCTAGAAAATGAGGACATGGTCAAAGAGTGTTTACAGTGGACAAAAAGATGTGAAGGTTAATGAGAGCAAATTTTCTTAGTTATCTCATTTGCTCCTGAAATCCTGAATATATTCTAGGAAATTAAACTCATTACTATTCACAGGTGTTTTGTGTTACATTCGACTTAAAGAAGGATAATGTGAAGTACTTAAAGATAGCCATTAAGAAGCTAACATAAAAATTCTTTTCATTAAAACTTTTAGTCATTTCGGAAAATTTTTTATGGGGCATTTTCACAATTTTAAGAAAGGTTTGAAGAGTTTTTTCTAAACCAACTATGTGTGTCACCATCTTTTGTAATTATTGAATCTGTTAGGAGACTAAATGCATACATTTATGTTTGCTCACTATCCTAGAACCCATCTGTAATGAAGGAAGTGACATACTGACCCTCTTCTGAATTTTAGTTCTGATGGTTCTTCATTTAGAGCTGCCCTTGGGTGTCAGTTTTTAAATTGTCAGGGGAGGTCAACCAAAAGCTGCAGAAAGATTTATCATTTGTCATTATGCAATAGAGATTTTAATGGAAAAGATCACCTTGCCATACAGGTACATTCTGGTGCTTCTGGCCATGAAGTAAAATCTATGGGAAAGACCTACATGAAGCCTTGGAGAAATAATTTAAGCCAGAAATGTTATTGTCTCCATGGAGCCCACAAATTGTGTGTATCTACGGGGTAGGGTGGGGTCCTGCCTTCTTAGCTGTGCTACAGCTATTGACCTGCTGTTTTTAGTGGTCTCCAGCCATCTCAGTGGCCAGAAAGTCAATTAGAGAAACCACAGATTGCAAGCTTTCATCTACTTCACCTATTTTTAGGCTTTCTAGTTTTAATGGGCTATTTGTTCATGAATAATTTAGTTTCTTCCGGGAGATGCATGTTAATGAGAGCTCAGTCAATGGCTTTAAATATTGAGTGCTGGTAAAAACTTATTGCTTATGATACTACTTTTGAAATTACTTCACAACTAATATAGCTGTGGGAAATATAAAAGAAGGAGTCTGCAGTATGACCAGCCTGTCCGAGAGATGTTCTTATTACTTGGCTTGAGAAACCTGTCCCTCCTGTCTGGGTAACTTTTGTAGAAACATTAAAGTGTGTATTAGCAGGGAAAGTCTACATTTTTGGAGTCTGTGTACTATCTACCCATCAACATCAGTGCTCTTCAAACTGGGGACGTATACATTACTGGGGCTGTGTGAGATGACCACTGTGGAATGAGAAGAACATAATAGAATGTCATTATTTAAAAAACATTTTTTTTTAAAGTTTGTTCATCTTTGAAAGAGACAGAGAGAGCAGGCAAGCGTGAGTGGGGGAGGGGCAGAGAGAGAGGGAGACACAGAATCCAAAGCAGACTGCAGGCTCTGAGCTGTCTGCACAGAGCCTGATGCGGGGGGGGGGGGGGGGGGGCGAACCCATAAACCGTGAGATCATGACCTGAGCTGAAGTCGGACACGTAACCAACTGAGCCACCCAGGCACCCCTATATTGTCAGTATTTTAATTTAATTTCAAAATTCCTACCTTTTGTATGTCTTCTATAAAGTCCTATTAGTACCATAGTATCTATAAACAAAAATGCTTCTCATGGGCATGTTGTTTCAGAAATTTCCCATGACAGATGTGCACAACCAGAAAAGTTGAGACCATTGTTGTACACACTAGGTGTTAGGTTTTATGTGGTAATTAAATTCTGTAGACAAGTAGGTGTTATTAGAAGATTTTGGTAAGCAAGGACGTATTTCAGGTCTTAAGTTTCCTATTCAGTTTATCTGAATTTCAGTCAAAAGGGTAAAACCGAAACTACATTTATTCATATTTTTGTGTATCTATAAATCTTCTCCTTTTCCCCCAGCAATGTCAGTGTCTTCCAAGTCATGTCTTCCCTTCAGTCCTTAGCTAGTCATTTGCGTAAAGCGTCCACAGTGCTTTATGGTTCCTCAGTTTGTTTGCTTTTGTTTTGTGTAGCTTCTGGGGCCTTGTCGAAGTTAACTCATGGATTGAAAGATGAATCACTGGCTTATATCTATCATTGCCAAAATCATTATTTTTGTCCAATTGGCTTCGAAGCAACCCCTGTTAAAGCTAATAAAGCATTCAGGTAAGGATTTCCATATTTTATGTGGATAACTCACTGAGAGAAGCATTTCCATATTTTATGTGGGTAACTCACCAAAAAAAGAAAGCATTTAGGAAATATTTAGTCATTCAGAAATTGGAAGCCTTGATTATTTCTTTCATTTGCATCAAGTTAGACTATGCTCTAAATATTTAGCTAGTTCTTTTGCAGAATTGCATTTGGTTAATTGGGCTTTTTACATTATCCACTTAGATGCTGGTGTTCAGACTCGTGCAATGAAAGACATCTGAAAAACCACTTTTATCTTTATTACAAAATGATTGCAAAGGACTTCACGTATTATGTCACTGTGTTTTCATCCATTGTTCACATGGAAAATGAGTTAGGGGATCTTGTGTCAAAAAGTTGTCCCAACTGAGCACATTAAGAAGCATCTTCTTTCCTCCTAGTGAAAAATGTGGAATTTATCAGTGTTGTCCTGGGTGGGTAGCATCGGTCATTGAGGAGGAGGAGAGGGCAGCCCTCTTCTTTTGGTGAAGGCTGAAGGTCAGGCAGGGAGAACATGGCTTCCTCATCTGGGGATAGGTTGGGTTCTTTGAGGCTGGAGGCCATGCAAGCATGAGTCCCTCTCAAGGCACTGTGGGGTTGGGGGATGCTGGGGCAGTATCCTGAGATCTGGGAGAACCAGGAAGCTGGACATTATAATTTTGTGAATGAGGAACAAGAGGGAAAGTACTTGATCTCTCCAAATCCTAAAATGTTTTATTCATCTCTCTGGAGGTGAGGTATATTGTTTCTTCTATGGTTTCATCCTGAGGCTTCACCTTACTCCAGACATCTATCAAACATAAAACATGAAAAAGTAGGTAGTCCAACTTTGTACCCATTAGGGGAGAGTTCCATACCTCTGCCTGTACCTAAGCATCACCTGAGATGCCTTTACAACTGTGCAAATCCCTCTAGATCTACTTGAATTTCCCGGAGTCGGATTTAGGCATCTGACTTTAGGGTTTCATTTTTAGGATGCCTTTTGAAAACTTCTAAATGCACAGTGAAAGGAGACGAGTAGCTGAAGAATGCTTGTAGGATGCTAGGATTTTTTCTCTTTTTTTTAGATTCTAAGAGGTGGTATATTTCATTTTTTTTCTTTTTTTTTTTATCCCTAGATTTTATAATTGAGATCAAGACCTAAGTTTTATTTATGCTTTCTCTTTAATGGTCTTAAGAAGTTTGTTCAAACTTAAACTCCAATTATCTATTCTAGTATTAATGAATGTCATCTTTGAATAACTTTAGTATATTTTTTATTAACATAGTGGAAGCAATATTTTCAAGGGAGTGAATGACCTTTATTAAGCCTACTTTTAATCTGTTTTATATTTAGCAGGGGTCCCCTCTCACCACAAGAAGTAGAGTATTGGATCTTAATTGGAGAATCAAGTAGAAAACATCCTGCTATTCACTGTAAAAAGTATGTTAACTTCCCTTATTCTCTTTAATTTAGGTAAGATTTACATATAGTGAAATGCACAGATCTTAATTGTATAATTAGGTGGAGTTTGATAAATGAATATACCTGTGTAATCATCACTGCAATCAAGATATGGAACATTTTCATTGTATTGAAAGTACCCTCATTCTCCTTTCCTGTCAGTCCCCATAGACAGCCTCTGCTCTGTCATGATGGGTTGCTTTGCATGTTCTTGAAATTCATGTAAATGGAGTCATAAAATATTCTTTCTTATCTGGCTTCTATCATTTAAGTAACCTTGTGAGATTCATCTACTTTGTCATGCATATCATGATTTTTTTTTTTTAACTGCTGAGTGGTATTAATTAGTGTAAGTGTACCACGATTTTTTATCCATTTTTCTGTTGATGACCATTTGGATTATTTTGAGTTTGGTCTTATGTGGGTAAAGCTATTAGGAACGCTAATGTTTATATCGTTAGAAAATTTCTAGGTAACAGCTTCACTGAGATAAAATTCACATACCGTAAGGTTCACCCTTTTAAAAATGTATACAATTCAGTGGATTTTAGTATATTCAGAGTTGAGCATCAACCACCATGATCTAATTCTAGGAACTAAAACCCCATACCCATTAGCAGTCACTCCCCAGCCCCCTCCCCTCACTCCCTGGCAACACTGATCTACTTTCTATCTCTGTGCATTTGCCTGATATGGACATTTCCTATAAATGGAATCATACAATATGTGGACTTTCGTATCTTTTTTCACTTAGAGTAATGTTTTCAGTGTTCATCTGTGTTGTGGCATAGACCAGAACTTCATTCCTTGATATGGCCAAATAATTTTCTGCTGTATGGATCTGCCACATTTTATTGTGCAAGTTTTTGGAGGACATGTTTATATGTTTTCTTCCTCTTGGATAGGTATCTAGGATTGGGGTTGCTGATTATAGGATAGCTGTGTATTTAAGAAGCTGGGAGAAAGTTCTCCAGTGGGGTTATGCACATACAGGCAATGTATGGAGAACCCAGCTTTTCTTCATATCTTCTCCAGTATTTGATATTGTTATTTTGTTTTTTGTTTTTTTTTTTACTTATTTTTTTTATTTTCCTGGCTTTATTGAGTTGTAATACACAAATACAATGTATATATTTAAAATGTACCGTGTGCTGATTTGATCTACATTTTGTGAAATGGTTGCCACAATCAAGTGTCAATTAACATATCTATCAGCTCACGTAGTTACCTTTTCTGCCTATATGTGGTGAGAACACTTAAGATCTGCTCTCAGCAAGTTTCAAGTGTACCATAAGGTATTATTAACTGTAGCCATTATGCTGTACAGATCTATAAGTTTGTTATGTTTTTTGATGGTATTGCAAATCGATACCATTTGCAATAAAAAATTTGTTTTCCACTTTTATTGAGACATAATTGACACATATTGCTATATAAGTTAATGGTGTAGAGCATGATGGTTTGATTTACATATATTGTGAAATGATGACTACAGTAGGTTAACGAAAGAATTCTCCTTGTGACGAGCACTCTTAGGATCTACTCTCTTAACAACTTCCCTGTATGTCACACAGCAGTGTTCGCTATAATCACCATGTTGTATATTACATCCCTAGTACTTATTTATCCTATAACTGGAAGTTTGTACCTCTTGGCACCTTCCTTTAAAAAATTTCACTTCTGAATTAGTTTCTGGTAGTGTACAAAAATGCAATCTATTTTTCTACATAGCCCTTGAATCTTGCATTTTTATCAGACTCACTCACAATTCCAGTAATAGTTTTATAATCCAAAGTAATTTGTAATTGCTTTGTGTTTTCTATACAATCATTCATGTTATCTGTGAATAAACACATGTTAACTTTGAAATCTTTTGAAAACTTGACTCTAATTGAAAAGGAAATATGGGCTGTTTCTACTCTAGCCTGCAGGATGTCATTTAACGGGTTGATAAATATGTATTTCATAATGAAAGTAGCCATTTTTTGAACTGAGAATCTTGGCAATAGTTGGTTAAGCAGACTTGTCATAAAAAAAAGAATTAGGGCTTAGGATGTGGAACAATCTTGTTATGAAAGAATTATCGTTATGGTAATATTGTAGCAAATTGCTCATGTGAAAAGTTCCATTACAGTGGTATTTTGTACTTAGAGAAAAGTGTGCTTTATCCTTCCTTTTTCACTATAGGTGGGCAGATATTGTTACTGATCTCAACACTCAAAATCCAGAATATCTAGATATCCGACACTTAGAGAGGGGGCTGCAGTATCGAAAAACAAAGAAGGTAAGAACACCATTGTATCTGAAGATATTTCCCAAGCCGACAAAAGGCACTGTTTTACTCAGTACTCCTTAGGTTGTAAATAACAGAAATCCAGTTCAGATTATCTCAGATAGAAGAGTGAAAATTATGTTCAGGAAAGAGGGGTATCTTTAGAATGAAAACACAAGGAGGATAGCCCGGAATCAGAAGGGACTGGTACCTGGTAAAAGAATGGTGGCAGGGGCCAAGTAGCTTCTCTGTCTCATTCTTCTGGGAGTTATATGTTGTTCTTATCTGTCTGAATATTTACTTTCTGAAGATCAAGAACTTCAACTTATGTCTCCCTTTCAGGTGAGCAGTCTAGATCTAGATAGGCTGAGAGTGGCCTGCCCAGGCCCAGTCCCATAGTTTTGGCCCAGCTTGGGTCAGGTGTTCACTTCTGAGCCAAATGAACTGTGGCCATGAAGCAGAGTCATGTGTACAAACAAGGAGGCTTGGGGAGGTTCTCAGTGAAAGTAGATTCTGTGGATTGAGTTGACATTCCACTGATATGGTCCTACTAACATCAAGAACATATAGGAGACAGGAAGAGGAATGATCTTGGTGTTTGGATTGGGCAGATGGGGAAGCAGCAGTGTGTGTGACCAGTGGACAGTCATATGGGTGGTGGGGGGGTTGTTTTGGCTCCTGTGGGCATTGTTATATTTTTGTAAAGGCAGTTGGTCAAGAATGATGCAGGATAAGGTGATCTGATGATATCTGAAAAGCGTAAGTACTGTTTTGAGGCAGGTGAAGGGGGAAAAATAAGGCAATTCATAGGAACCCACATTATTAGTATAATTAATTTCCTTTCACTTTCTTAACACAACTTTTTTTTTTTTTTTTTTTTTTTCTTCTCAGGTTGGGGGAAATTTGCATTGCATCATAGCATTCCAGAGACTTAATTGGCAACGATTTGGCCTTTGGAACTTTCCATTTGGAACCATTAGACAAGAATCACAACCTCCAACACATGCCCAGGGAATAGCCAAATCTGAGAGTGAAGATAATATCTCCAAGAAGCAGCATGGGCGCCTGGGCCGGTCTTTCAGTGCTAGTTTCCATCAGGACTCGGCATGGAAAAAGATGTCCAGTATCCATGAGAGAAGGAACAGTGGTTACCAGGGTTACAGTGATTATGATGGGAATGACTGACCATGTTGGGTACTGAACAACTTGTGTTATAAACACGACTGCTCTATACAAGACTGCATTAAGACAGTAGAAGGTTTTATTAAGTCTACACTAAATAGGAACAGAGCTTGTGGTACAAAATATAACCTTGTAGTTCTCCAGTAAATAAGCTTGTATATGATTATGATGGGTGATTTCAGATATAGAAGCAGGTAAGCACAGATTATTGTCCTTTTAAAGAGTATATAAACATTATGGACAATTTCACAAAATCCAATAAAATTACATATAAACAAATCAAACACAAATTCACTTAATAGCATCATGATTTGAAATACTTAAGCATGAAGTGGTTTCTTATAACTCGATCACCACACATTTGTTGCAGATAGTTTTATTCCTAAACTCAAGATAAAAGGTACCATCTGCCCTTTTAAAGAAAATTGGGGCTGTTGATTTCTAGCTTTCTCTCATGGTTAAAGCTCATTTAAAATTATTTAGCGAGTCTAGAATTCTTTTACTTGCAAGCAGCATCTTGCCTGCCTCATTTGTTTCCTGACTAACTTTTTCAGGATCCTCAATAAAGAGGCAAAGCGAAGACTCAAGAAACTGATCTTTTCTATTGGTGCATTGATTCGGGATATTCTTGGCTTTCTTGACTTGGTATGTTACCATCCAATATTGACAAGATCTTCAGGCCTTGAAAGACTTCTGTCTACAGTGAACCTTGTTTTGGGATAGAATAAAAGAAAAGTGGAATTCAAAGTTTCTATATCCAAGGTAATCTGTGAAATGAGATCTTCCAATATTTGACTGGTCCCTGAGTGTGGAGTCCTATGTTGTTAACAGCATTAAAGATGCATTAGGAATGCTATTGCCACTCAGAGGACAAATATCCATATTCCCAACTCTGAGCTGCTTCCTTTTTTAAGTCATACAATTAGCTGTTTGTAGTGAGTGTTAAATAGTTCAGAAAGAGTGGATTTCATGTATTTCAGCTCCTCTCTAGTTGATGTCAATTTTTCTTCTGCTGTCAGCCTGTGACATGTTCTTTCATTTCAGGGGCTGTTCATGACTCAAATCAGTAACTTGATTATTACAAGGTGCTGAATATGTTGGTAACCATATTGCAATACACCTCAAGGAGAGGGTTCAGATTTTTATTTTTAAAATATTTTCATTTTCTTCTCTTTTGGATTTTATATCCATTTATCCACTCAGACATGCCTAGCCTACAGACAGGGATATATATTGTGAAATGGTCATTTTTCTGAAGAGAATATTTTGCGTGAAATGCAAAGGACTGAGAGATTTGTAGGTTGTTGATTTTGTTACTTCACACTGGAACTTTTAAGAAGTTTTCATCAAATAAAGTTTTGTTTTCTACTTTTAATAATGTGAATATTGTGAACCTTTCTTTTACATAGGGAGTACCCTTGGAATTCGGTTTGAAGCCCGTGACAATTCCGCCTAAGTAGTATAAGAAACCATCTTATATCTGATTTTTATAATCAATGAAACAATATACGTTATGACTATAATTTTAGATTCCTGTAAGACTACATAATAGGAAGTAGAAAATTTAATTATATAAGCTTGAACCAAACAAAGTTGTCATTTTTGTAGGTCAAACATGGTTGAATATCAGCAGTTTCACTGAGTTTAATGAAATATTTAAGAGAAGAGGTAGATAGGAGGAACCAAGAGGAAAGGAGACAAATGCAACATGGAGAATACAGTAACACCTAGGAAAAGAGGATGAGTTTATATAGATTGCCTATTGGCCATAAATAATTTTAGAAAAGTCTTGATATATAGGATTACTTAATAACTTGATATACAAGTTTGGCAGTTATTAAGAGCATAGTAAGGTTTACAGAGACTAATTTTCCAAAAACTATATGCAAGTTACTGCACACTTCTCTTTCAAGATTAGTAACACTCCTGTCCTATTTGATTTATTGGTCATCTCTTCCTAGGAGTCTCCATAGAAGCACTGAAGGCTCAAATACTGGCTCTATACTTGCTAGCTGTATCACGTAGGGGAAGTTAAGATGAATATTTCTGTGTTTATTTCCTCATTGGTAATATGGGGATAATATCATCTATTTTACAAATTGTTTTGAAGAATAAATAAGTTAATGCACGTACAGTGTTTAGAACAGTGATTTGTAGATAGTCCTTGCTATCATTTCTCCAAATGATGTGTATTTTACTGCTCAGAATGTTGATAGTGAGCCCTTTAAGCAGCATCTAAAGGAGCCAATTCACTGTAAATCAAATATACATCCCTTAGTTCCTGTTCCTTCAAAAGAATATTTTGTACTCAAGAAATGTTGCTCTGGTTTTAAAAGCACTTCTAATACTCAAATGCCTTCATTGGCTATTTGTTTTTACTCAGCTCTTAGGCATAAAAAATGTTCATTTAGATCAAATCCTGAAACTGTTCCTTTCCCTACTACTGTGTCCCATCTTTAGGCCAAGCTGGTGCAGCAGCAAAAACACTTCCAAATTTTCCTTTTCCCAGACACCTAACAGAGCTCAGGCAAGTTGCTCTGTGAGCCATCACAGTTTGTACATTAGTTTTACCCGTAGCATATTCTCCTTCAATCATTAATTTAACACACTAATTTTATTTTAAATTCTTTTTTTAAGTTTATTTGTTTTGAGAGAGAGCGCGCGTGCACATGCATGAGTGGGGGAGGAGTGGAGAGAGAGAGGGAGAGAGAACCCCAGCAGGCTCCACGTGGGTCCCGGGCTGGGTCCATTTCAGGAACTATGAGATCATGACCTGAGCCATGATCGAGTTGGACACTTAACCGACTGAGCTACCCAGGCCCCCCTCAACAAACTAATTTGAGCACTATGACCCCTTAGGTGTTTCATATTAAATCACTGACCTCAGAACGACCCCAGGGAGGTGGCATCTCCACTTTATTCAGACTCTCATTGGTGAAGAAACTTGCTTAGGATCATATGGTGTCTTCTACCATACAGAATGGGTGGCTTAAATAACACATTTATTTTCTCACAGTTCTGGAGGCTGGAAGTCCAAGATCAAGGTGTTGACAGGTTTGGTTTTTCCCGAGCCTTTCTCTTTGGCGTGCGGATGGCCACCTCCTAGCTGTGTCCTCACATGGTCCTCCCCAGTGTGCACATCCCTGGTGTCTCTCTCTGTGTGCCCCAAATTTCCTCTGATAAGGACGCCAGTCAGATTGGATTAGCTTTACCCTCACAGCCTCATTTTAACTTAGTCACCTTTAAAAGGCCCCATCTCCAAATAGAGTCACATTCTGAGGTGCTGGCTGGGGTTTAGGGCTTTAACATCCAAATTTTAGAGGTGCACACAACTCAGCCCACAAACACATGGCTATTGTGTGGCTCAGTCAGGATTTGGACCAAAGGCTGCCTGGCTTGCAGGGAAATTCTCTTTCAGGGGGTGCACGATGTACTGGAGAGCTTTAGATTAGAGGCCGACAGAGGTCATTTAGGGGGTATTTATGGAATCCCTAAGTGTTGGGAGTGGGGCTCTAACAGTCAACAAGATAATTCTTGGTTTCAATAAGTTTATAATCTACGTTGCAGGTGGGGAGAGGGGGGAACAAAAATGGAATAGGCAATTATATTAACCTCTGTAAAATACAAGTAGGAACAATTTGTGGGGATTATTCCACACATGGAGGAAATGCAAAAAAAAAACCAAAAAAAACAACACTTTGGGAAGTGGTTTTGCTAAAAACCAATTTTTGATAGTTTTGTCCTAAAGTTGGTATTAAGAGTTTGCAGAAGTGGCGGCCGGTGGTGGGGGGGGGGATGGTACGGAAAAACCACATGGAAATCAATGACCTCAGAGCACAGTTCCAACATCTGGCTGCGACAGAACGCCAGCGTGGAGCAAGCTCGGGAATGACAAGACGCAAACACGGAAGCTGCACCACTCCCTCGCTTCCGGAAGGAAAAGGCGCAGCGACTATACGTAGGGCTGTGAGGCGGGACTTCCGCCCTGAGCAGCTATTAAATGGAAGCGGAGATCGGTCTGCCCAACCCATTTTGTGTGGATTTACGCGTTAACTCTACGGGACAGTCGGTGTTGGGGGACCCCCTGGCTGTTTGGTCTGCGTACTCCCCTCACTGCTCTTCCGCTAAGAGGGCACACATTTGGGCCAAACCTTAGGAGAGAGGAGGACTGGCGCCTCCCTGACGCCGGCCATTCTCTGGGCTCCCGCCTTTCTTCCGTGAGGCAGTGTCAGCCACCAGGAAGTGCCGTTTTCGCCGGTGCCGGTTTTCCCTGGAAACCCTGTATTATTTTCCATCTTCCCTGGGTGGGAGCAGGGGGAGCCCCGCCCGGGCCCCTGCGGTGGTGCAGGCTGTGGTAGGATCGGAATAGAAGGTCTCCCGCGACCCCGCCGCCGAGTGTCGCTGGAGGCCTCATGGGGGTCCAGGGGCTCTGGAAGCTGCTGGAGTGCTCCGGGCGGCAAGTGAGCCCGGAGACGCTGGAAGGGAAGATCCTCGCCGTGGGTATCCTTAACGCATCGTCGGTTCTCGGGTGCAGGGACCCGCGTCAGGCAGTTACTCCCGGCTCCCTTTTTTGGGCCCAGCGTGGTGTTGGCAGGGCGACGGTCTCCCGCGGGGTAGCAGTGGCATCTCCTTCGCGACGTTTTTTCTTCAAGTGTCTGCTTTCCCCCGCTTTGCAGGAGTGCCACGCTGGGCTGCAGTCCTCTGGTTTTATTACTTAGGGGCAGTGCTTTCCTCCTCTCGTCTGCAAAGTGGAGGTAGTAATAGTATCTGCACGCGGGGTTGGTATGAGGAGTAAAGGGGTTATTTAAGTGAAAGCTTAGTTAATATTGTAAAGGTTAAAAGCATCGGTCCGTTTGGGAGGTCAGCGTGGAGTTAAATGAGGCGGACTTCCTACCGGTAGTGTTACTCGCGGGTCCGGAGTCCTGGTCCACTGCTCCACTTACGCGTATTAGAGAGAACAAGGATAGTGTGGACAGGTGTTTGACCTTTTTTTCTTTTTCAAAAGTAACTTTTACAATTTTTTATTATGAGTTTTGGACTAGGGAATTCATGTAGTACAACAGTGAAAAGATTTCAAAAGGTACACAGTGGCCTTTTTTTTTTTTTTTTAAAACCTCCCGGCCTCTGTGATAGGCTTTTAAAAGATTGTCGTTTGTGCATATGTCTGGCTGGTTTTGTGTGTGTCTTTGAAATTAAGTGTTTTTCTGCTTTATCAAAACCTGTGAATGCTGTTTCTGAAGTTTTGGTCTTTTTATAAGTTAAGCATCCTTCTCTCCCTCCTCCTCCTCCTCCTTCACCTTTGAGTGGCTGTTCTGGAAGCTGGTGGTACCTTGTGCCAGTCCCTAGGTGGGCACAGGAGCTGTAATCTAGGAGGACAAGAGTCCTGCAAATACTTGCTGTCCGCAGTAAATGCAGTTTAAGAGTATGTGGGAGTCCTGCGGAAGGGGCCACTGAATGAGGAGCTGTCATTTAGTGTGGAGACAACTTGTACACGATGTGACACTGATAGTTTTTCAAATAAAGTAAGATGATGATTATATTTTCTGCAGTGTGAGTAATCTTGAAATACACCCATAATGAGTTTTGCCTTGCTTAAAAGTTTTTGAAGGATACCTTGTATCGGGGAAAGGGAGTCTGTTGTTGTTTTAAAGCAACGCGCTATTGCTGCCCTCTAGTGGTTCTTCACTGCTTTCTGAAGATTTTCTTCATAGAACTCTATGGGAAGGAAAGCAGTTTTCGGTGACAGGAACCCTTCAAACTTCAGCAAAGACTTAGGCATTTTATGTGGCAGCCTCTATGAAGAATTGATGATTCGTAAAATCACTGACCTGACGCATGAAGTTCAGCATTCTGATTTTCTGGGAAAATCAAAGTAAGGAAGGTAAAGCATTTAATTTAGAATTCAGGTGACCTGTGTTTTAGATGACTCGGGAGCTCTTTTGGGACATGAAATAATTTTCATGAGGTTATTAAATTTGTCTGAAAGAACAAACCATTTAAAGAGGACTATCAATGATCCTCCAGTTGTAAATACAAGCTTATATATATATATATATATATATATATATATACACATATATATATATATTTGTGTGTGTGTATAAATATATATATGTAAAAAGAATATTTGCTGTCCTATAATTGATTTTGCTTTGTTTCATTCTTTTTTTATATTTATTTATTTTTTAATTTACATTCAAGTTAGTTAGCATATAGTGCAACAATGATTTCAGGAGTAGATTCCTTGATGCCCTTTACCCATTTAGCCCACCCCCCCCCCACATCCCCTCCAGTAACCCTCTGTTTGTTCTCCATATTTAAGAGTCTCTTATGTTTTGTACCCCTCCCTGTTTTTATATTATTTTTGCTTCCCTTTCCTTATGTTCATCTGTTTTATATCTTAAAGTCCTCATATGAGTGAAGTCATATGATTTTTGTCTTTCTCTGACTAATTTCGCTTGCATTAATACCCTCTAGTTTCATCCATGCAGTTGCAAATGGCAAGATTTCATTCTTTTTGATTGCTGAGTAATACTCCATTGTATATATATACACCACATCTTCTTTATCCATTCATCCATCGATGGACATTTGGGCTCTTTCCAGCTTTGTAACATTTTCATGGGAATTCGAATTCAAATACCTGACCTATATTCCAATATTTTTGTCTTCTATGTTAATGAAGAAATTTTCCATGACACATTATGTTCATAATTTACTCTTGGATCTTTAAAATACATTTTTTTAACCATCTGTGGATGAGTGCCTTGTTTATTTATATAATCTAAATGCATCTAATAATAATTAACGGTTTAACTTTTGACTCTTGTGGACCTTAACATTTGTAAACTGCATTTAACTCTGTTAGCAAAATATTATACTCTCTTTAGGCTATACATACTAATGGAGATTAAATCTTAAATCACCTAACAATAGAACTAAAGTAATTTATCTTTTGTTTCAAAATGTTATTGGTCCTTTGGGTCTTATCTATGAAATGATTCTGGCTTTGCTGCGGATTTAACTTTTTTCCAGCCCTGGGATGAATTTAATGCTCCTTTTTTTTTAAATAAACTTATTGAAATTAGGCAAGTCAAAATATGCAAATATTTTCAGAATGCCTTATTTTATATAATTTTAAAAAGTAATTTCAAGCTGGAGCTTTCAACCCTAGCTGAGACCACTTAAGATTAATTAAAAAAAAAAAAAGATTCATCTCAATATCTTTGATTTAGAATTTTAGGCATATCTATGTTCAGTAATCTATGAATTAAAAGTTTCCTATCCAGTTTGAAGAGTTGAGAGCCACTGATCTGAAATTAGGTTTTCTCATTGATCATAACATTCAAAATAATGGTTTAAGTAGAAACTTAATACTGTCCAACAGTGTAGCAACCAGAAACAAGCCAGGCAGAAATATTTTATCCAATACAGTATAGGACTAAGTCAACACCAAATCCTACTTCCAAGGTAGATCCTTTATCCTGCCACTTCTTGTCTCCACCATTGCTGTGTGCTTTTACTAGGGATGTTATAATTAGTTTATTCCTCACTCATCCACTGGGGTGATCTTTAAGTCACATTCCGGTGGCTGCACATGCACATCAACTCTGTTGCTCCTTTGGCTCAGATCTTGCCACATTGTCCTTCAGTGGAAGCATGCTTCTCTCTTAGGGCATTCACATTTGCTGTCCCTCTTGTCTCACTGTTCCTCTTGTTCATTCAGGACTCCACTATTTCTTCACATAGGCTTTCCCTAAGTAAAGAGCTACTGATCCCCGCCCCCCTTGTCCTTTTACTCTGCTCTATTTGCTTTTTTTGTATTATATCTATATGTATTATAGTATATCTATAATATATAATATGTATCTATTCATTTTTCTTCTATTTTATTGTTCATCTTCCCCATTGGAGTGCAAATTTCTTGGAGATGGATACCATATCTGTTTTGTTCAGGGCTATGTTTACTGTTCTTTTTTTTTTTTTTTTAACGTTTATTTATTTTTGAGACAGAGAGAGACAGAGCATGAACAGGGGAGGAGCAGAGAGAGAGGGAGACACAGAATCTGAAACAGGCTCCAGGCTCTGAGCTGTCAGCACAGAGCCCGACGCGGGGCTCGAACTCACGGACCGTGAGATCATGACCTGAGCCGAAGTCGGACGCTTAACCGACCAAGCCACCCAGGCGCCCCTATGTTTACTGTTCTATCTCAAGATCTTGGGATCTTAGCCTGGCACATAGTAGCACTCAAATATAGGAATGAATATAATAATAGCTTGCTTTCCACTATTTTTTTCATAGTATTTATTAAGTTAATTGTTGATTGGCCTAATTTGTTTTACAGTTATAAATTAGGTAATATACATTCACTTAAATACTTGACTGTTCAGCTCATTTAATAGCAAGTATTTGTTGACTCCTATATGTCCTGTGAAAGGGGAGCAGTGCACAAAAACATGGTCTAGACAAGGCATGGAGCCCATGGTTTGGTTTTCCCCTCCACTACATTGTCAACTCTACAAGGGCAAACTCCTTGTTTTGTTCAGTGCTATATCCTCAGTGGGTTTTCTGCCACATAATAAGCAATACGTTTTGAATAGGAGCACATAAGTGGAGGTCTTTGTCTGGGCTGAGGAAGTGACGCATAGACCGGGACCTATGAGTTGGAGATAACTAGGCTAAGAGAGAAACTCAGGCAGAAGAAGGGGCATGTGAGAAGACCCTGGAGGCAGGAAGGGTCTACCTTCAAGACGGGCTGAAAGGTGGAATTGATAGGATCTGGTAGTGTTTGGATGAGGGGAGTGTAGGGGATGACATTCAGTGATCTGACTCCAGTGAACAGGTTTCACTGTAATGGGGACATAAGCAGCCTGGTAGAAAAGACCTGTGTCTAGTTTTGATCATGTGAAGTTGGGAACATCTGTGAGGCATCGGGTAGAGGTGTCATCTAGGCCATCTAGTCTGAGGGTCAGGACAGAGCTCACGTAGGGAGAGAGTGTGGTGTGGGGGTGCTGAGGTGGCCTAGGCAGCCCGTGCAGCAGGAGGAGGGGAGAGGGCCTGAGGGAGAGCACTGCTGAAGCCAGGCTTGAGTGGAGAATTAGAGGAGCTGGCAAGGAGATTGGGAGGGGCAGACCCGGGGATGCATCCCTCTGTCGTGCGGACACGTAGGAAGTAATTTGGTAAGAAGCAGTTTTTACAAAGGTTAAATATAAGCAAACTCCAAGAAGATGTAAGTTACTTGTAATTGCAGAAGAGATAACTATTGTTAATATTTTGGTAACTGAACTTCTAGTTTTTTATATTTAACGTATCCTGTATGTTATAAAATGTAATTATGCATTCCGGAGTTTTGTGACCTGTTTTGTCTCCTTTAATATTTTGTGATTGTCTTTCTTATCACTATATATGCTTCTGTAGCTTCCAGTTTTGAGGGCTCTTTGGTATTTCAGCAAATCAGTATATCATAATTTAGCTTAAAGATCTGTTGGAAACCTTTTACATTGTTTTTCATGTTTTTATTACTGTAAGCATTCATGAAAGTAACTCTTATTGTAAGTCTATGATGATTTTCTGAGGACTAATGTCTGGAAGAAGTAGTAAAATAGAATGCAAGTTTTTACATTTTTTTGCTATGAATTGCCAAATTGTTCTCCAGAAGAGTTGTGCTAATTTATGAAAATTCTGTAGAGATTATTAGTTTTCTTTAAAGAAGCAATTATTTGCAATTAGATTTTCTAAAAGGACACATCTATTGATGTAAGATTTTATTTTATTTTATTATTATTTTTTTTTATTATTTTTTTTTTATTAAAAAAAATTTTTTTTTTTAACGTTTATTTATTTTTGAGACAGAGAGAGACAGAGCATGAACGGGGGAGGGTCAGAGAGAGAGGGAGACACAGAATCGGAAGCAGGCTCCAGGCTCCGAGCCATCAGCCCAGAGCCCGATGCGGGGCTCGAACTCACGGACCATGAGATCGTGACCTGAGCTGAAGTCGGAGGCTTAACCGACTGAGCCACCCAGGCGCCCCTGATGTAAGATTTTAAAATTCAGTATGTGAACAGTAGTAACAAGGGTTCAAATAAAATTAACTGATTTTAGGTAGATTCCATCAGGGCTAAACATTCTCCAATTTCAAATGAATTGTGATGAGTGCTTAGTTTCAATGTTTAGATGATACCGGTTATTGGGAACTTGAAATTGTGGGGGTGAGGGAAGAAAGTCCAAAATCTTTCCTTTAACAATTCTACCAGATATTAGCATTTGGTTGAACCAGGCACTAAGAGGAGTCCGGGATCGCCATGGGAACTCGATAGAAAATGCTCATCTTCTCACTTTGTTTCATCGGCTCTGCAAACTCTTATTTTTTCGAATTCGTCCTATTTTTGTGTTTGATGGGGATGCTCCACTGTTGAAGAAACAGACTTTGGTAAGAGTCATCTGTTTTTTTTTTTTTTTTTTTTTTTTCTTTCTGCATTCTTAGAAAGAAAAGTTCGGGGCACCTGGGTGGCTCAGTCAGTTGGGTTCTGACTCTTGATTTCAGCTCAAGTCATGACCTTGCAGTTGTGGGATTGGGCCCTTGTGTTAGCCTAGAGCCTGCTTGGGGTCCTCTCTCTGCCCCTCTCTTACTTGTGCATGAACGCATGCTCGCTGTCTCTCAGAATAAATAAACATTTAAAAAAGTTCATGTATAATTTTAATTTTCTCTTTATTTTTTATTAAAAGAATTTTTTTTAAATGTTTACTTTTGAGAGACAGAGCATGAGCAGGGTAGGGGCAGAGAGAGAGAGGGAGACACAGAATCTGAAACAGGCTCCAGGCTCTGAGCTGTCAGCACAGAGCCTGATATGGGGCTCAAACTCACGAGCCATGAGATCATGACCTGAGCTGAAGTTGGAGGCTTAAGCAACTGAGCCACCCAGGCTTCCCAACACTTTTTCTTTTAAAAAAAGGATTATTTGTGAGAGTACCTCCTGGGTGCAATGCTCAAATTCAATTTTTAATAAAACTACTAAAATTCTTACACTTGGGATTTTTCGTTCTAGAGTATCTTTGTAGCTGTTCTATGCATGTTTCAGCTATGCTGCTGAGCGCTATAGAGAACCTGTTGGGGAAATGCTCTGAATCTGAGATCGTGGGTCCCCAGTGTTTAAACACTGATGGGATGTTAGGAATAGGTGATTTTGTGTGGTGCCAGGTGTGATTAAAGTGGATTATCGAGGAAGGAAATTAGCCAGGATATAAAACAATGATAATGAGTTCCTTCCTTCCTTCCTTCCTTCCTTCCTTCCTTCCTTCCTTCCTTCCT
>NW_026057576.1:70821664-71019379 GCF_023721935.1 Panthera uncia
CCTTCCTTCCTTCCTTCCTTCCTTCCTTCCTTCCTTCCTTCCTTCCTAGAACAAGGGTGGGGAAGGGGAAGAGAGAGACAGAGAGAGAATCCCAAGCAGACTCTGACTCTGCAGAGCCTGACTCTGGGCTTGATCCCACAAACTGTGAGATCATGACCTGAGCCTAACTCAAGAGTTGGATGCTCAACTGACTGAGCCACCCAGGCGCCCCAGGAGTTTCTTTATTCTGAAAGTAGTTTCAAACAATGTTGGAACAAAGACGTGAACTTTGGAGTAATTGTGTATGCCCCAAATGATAGCACCCATTTGGACATAGGACTTTTATGTGTTGAAAATGCCAGCTCATCACTTCATAATTACATTGGACAGGCATTGTCTAAGTAAGTGAGAATATAGGATAAAAGTAAGGATCTGCAGTAGCTTGGGGATATTTGTTCCCTCAGTAAGAGGTGTAGATTCGCATGTTGCAGTTTTAAATTATCCAGGATACACTGTATCAGGCACTCCTTGGAAGGATTAGACAGGAAAGAACTCCAGAATTTATCTAAAGTAAACAACATCTTCCCAATTTCCCTGCCCCATGATTAAAGGTGTTAGCTAACACTACTGTAGTAATCATTTTGTAATATATAAATGTATCAAATCAACACATTGTACACCTTACACTTCCACAGTGTTATATCTTAATTTAGAAGGGAAGAGAATGTTTTGTGTTTCTTCCTTATATTCTACCGTAAGCATGGAGACTATTCTGTTTTTTCCTACTTGGACATTACTTAAAGATACTTCTCTATAATTTAAGATTTCTTATGATATAATCTTGGATGTTGAGGGACGGGGTTGCATCTGAGTAATGTTATTTTATAAAGGCCAATAGCAGAAATTGGTTTTGGCATAACAGTGATTTTTACAGAATACATTAGTTAATTGATATAATCCTTTGGAGAAGCATTTACTTAACTATATTGTTAAGTTTTAGGCTTCTGGGGACATTAAAGGATATTTAAAAGAAACTGAAAATAAATTAATCATTTCCCAAATACTGTATACTAGTTAGTTCTTTCAGTAATCGCTAGATGGAAACTCGGTGTGCTTTACATATCAGAGACCTGAACATTTTCACTGATAAACAAGACTTTGGAGGAAATACTAAAGCATCCATAGTCTGAAAGCTCAGACAAACCACATTCTATAGAAAAAATTAGAGAAATATTTTTAATATACTAATACCCTGAAATAGAATCCTCTACCCTTTCTTTTCACAGGCTAAGAGAAGGCAGAGAAAGGATTTGGCAACGAGTGATTCCAAAAAAACTACAGAGAAGCTTTTGAAAACATTTTTGAAAAGACAAGCTATCAAAACTGCCTTAAAAAGCAAAAGGCAAGAAGCAAATTGCATTAATTTTAAAGACTTAAAACTTTTAATTTTTTGTTGGGTTAACGCTGTCCCTAACCTTAACTCAGCAGATAATAGGTGGTAACATGAGAGGGGTAAGTGCGGTGTCCATTTGACCTGGTAATTTGAAGTTGTGAAAATTCTCTGGTGGGTGTCAGCTTTGATAAGGAGAGAAAACGGCTGTAATGATGCATTGCGTGCACTTTGTACTTGTACGAGGCATGTGTCCATGCCTGTAGCCGAGGCCCTGGCCGAGGTGCTGAGGAGCCGCCCTCATTCTCTCCAGGCCATGCTTACTTCCCACCTCAGTGGCCTGGGCAGCCAGGTCAGCAGCGAGAAACCTGTTGCCCTGTGTCTCCCCTCTTCTCACCTCCTCAACAGGGCTTGTGTCGTCAAAATCCTGACTTAAAATCCTAAATCCCGTTACCTGTGTCGAAGTCTGTGTGTGTTTTTCAGAGATGAAGCGCTCCCCAGTCTTACTCAAGTTCAAAGAGAAGATGACCTCTATGCTTTGCCACCTTTACAGAAGGAGGAAAAAAACAGGTAAATGTTTAACTATTTACAAATAGTAATTGTCTGTGTATTTAGACAGATTTAAATCTTTGGGTTTTATCTGCATGATGAGGCATGTGGGAATGAATGCAACTGAAAATGCATTCTCCGTCCCTTTTAGAATATTTTTCATTTTTCATTCTAACTTGTGTTTTGGCGGTTTGTGCTGATTGTTCTCTTCTTTCTGCAGACCCCGTGTTAGCACTGTTGATGTTTCATTCATACACATGTTTCTTACCCTTTGCATACACTTGCTGTCTCTACCTGTTTCTCAGCCTGTGTCTTCTGTCTCCTACCATCGTGCTTAGAGACCACACGCAGCGTCCTCCTCGCTAAATCCAGTAGACACTTTGCAGGCCTCAGCTGACCGCACTTTTCAGCCGCGTGTGACACGGTGCCTGTGCTGTCCAGCTACCTGGGAACCTTTCTGGCCACTCTTTCTCACGCCCCTCTTCCTCTGGCACTTCCTCTCACTCACTGTTAATTGTCGCAGCTTCTGTGGTTGGAGTGTGCCTCTGCCCCTACCTGCCCCCATACCTTTCCCAGGGGTTCCTGAGACCCCAAGTAGCTTTTGAATCAGGCCACTTCTGTTTATCTTCATCACTGCCACCATCGTCCTTTCTTGCAATTACTGTAGTGGCTTCTACACTTCTTTCTCTGTCTTTGTCTTTGGTTGGTCTTACCCTTGGCTGGAACTCCTACCCACCATGCTCAATCTCTTCTTTATAGTGTAGAATCTGTTAAAACCCAAATCTGATGTCGTTGTGTAGCCTAAAACACTTCCTAGCTTCTCATTTCTTGAGGATAAATTCCAGCCCCTTAATCACATGCTTCCCATCCTCACCACCCGCTGTTTTTATTTTATTTTTTTTCCAATATATGAAATTTATTGTCAAATTGGTTTCCATACAACACCCAGTGCTCATCCCAAAAGGTGCCCTCCTCAATACCCATCCCCCACCCTCCCCTCCCTCCCACCCCCCATCAACCCTCAGTTTGTTCTCAGTTTTTAACAGTCTCTTATGCTTTGGCTCTCTCCCACTCTAACCTCTTTTTTTTTTTTTTTTTCCTTCCCCTCCCCCATGGGTTTCTGTTAAGTTTCTCAGGATCCACATAAGAGTGAAACCATATGGTATCTGTCTTTCTCTGTATGGCTTATTTCACTTAGCATCACACTCTCCAGTTCCATCCATGTTGCTACAAAAGGCCATATTTCATTCTTTCTCATTGCCACGTAGTATTCCATTGTGTATATAAACCACAATTTCTTTATCCATTCATCAGTTGATGGACATTTAGGCTCTTTCCATAATTTGGCTATTGTTGAGAGTGCTGCTATAAACATTGGGGTACAAGTGCCCCTATGCGTCAGTACTCCTGTATCCCTTGGATAAATTCCTAGCAGTGCTATTGCTGGGTCATAGGATAGGTCTATTTTTAATTTTCTGAGGAACCTCCACACTGCTTTCTAGAGTGGCTGCACCAATTTGCATTCCCACCAACAGTGCAAGAGGGTTCCCATTTCTCCACATCCTCTCCAGCATCTATAGTCTCCTGATTTGTTCATTTTGGCCACTCTGACTGGCGTGAGGTGGTATCTGAGTGTGGTTTTGATTTGTATTTCCCTGATAAGGAGCGACGTTGAACATCTTTTCTTGTGCCTGTTGGCCATCCGATGTCTTCTTTAGAGAAGTGTCTATTCATGTTTTCTGCCCATTTCTTCACTGGGTCATTTTGTTTTTCGGGTGTGGAGTTTGGTAAGCTCTTTATAGATTTTGGATACTAGCCCTTGGTCCGATATGTCATTTGCAAATATCTTTTCCCATTCCGTTGGTTGCCTTTTAGTTTTGTTGGTTGTTTCCTTTGCTGTGCAGAAGCTTTTTATCTTCATAAGGTCCCAGTAATTCACTTTTGCTTTTAATTCCCTTGCCTTTGGGGATGTGTCGAGTAAGAGATTGCTACGGCTGAGGTCAGAGAGGTCTTTTCCTGCTTTCTCCTCTAGGGTTTTGATGGTTTCCTGTCTCACATTCAGGTCCTTTATCCATTTTGAGTTTATTTTTGTGAATGGTGTGAGAAAGTGGTCTAGTTTCAACCTTCTGCATGTTGCTGTCCAGTTCTCCCAGCACCATTTGTTGAAGAGACTGTCTTTTTTCCATTGAATGTTCTTTCCTGCTTTGTCAAAGATTAGTTGGCCATACTTTTGTGGGTCTAGTTCTGGGGTTTCTATTCTATTCCATTGGTCTATGTGTCTGTTTTTGTGCCAACCACCCACTGTTTTTATACCGTGTACAGGCAGGCTTTCTTTCCCTTGTTTCCACATGTTTATAGAACTTCCGGTTTCTGCCTGGAATACTTCTCTGCATGAATGTTCCTCATGCCCTACAACTAGACCTCTCACTTACTTGGGGCTCAGGGCAATCAGTGTAATTGCCAGATTCCAGAATGCTTTTAGGACCCCCCAGATTGGAGAGAGGTGACTTTCCTTATTACTCTTCTCTTGTGGTGGAAGTTACTAGATCATACTGTAATTGCTCACTCACACGTGTCCCCTCCAGACTGTGGGAACAAGGGCAACCCATGTCTTGCCATCTTACTCACCCTTGTAGCCCCTGTAGCTAGCAGCCCCTTGCCTCAAGCAGTATTTTCATAAGTCATTAAATCATAGATACTGTAAACGTATGCTTGGCTTTCAGTTCAGAAGAAGAAGACGAAAAAGAATGGCAAGAAAGAATGAGTCAGAAACAAGCATTACAGGTACATACGTAATTTTTGAATTCAGAATATGCTCTACCATTTGAAATGAATGACACAAAAATGAATAATGAGGTGGCGTGAATTTATGAAAGTTCCTGAAAAACAGACGCCTTCTTTACTGTGCATGTGTGTATAAGTGTGCACGTGTGAATATACGTATGAGTACACATGTGCCCACGCACATTTATGTGGAGTTGGTTGGCCATTATGTATATCCAGATATCCAAAATAAGCCATCTTTCCTTTACAACCAACCAACCAACCAACTGACCAACCCACCAACAAATAGTAATGCATACCTGTGTAAAAATATAGAAAAGGTAGCACCCATAAATGACTTCAGGTAATTCGGTATATGTTAGTCCATTCTCCCTCCCTCCTCATTTCGGTTGAGTACCTGTGTGTGTCTGGGTACATCTGTATGTGACAGGTATACATGTATGCATACATGTGTAACCACGTCTGTGCTTAGGTTCCACTCGCCCATTGCCGTGTAACTGGGTGACGTGGAAATGGTTGTTTGTGTGTCGTCTTCTCTCCCCGTTCCGGGGGTTGGTGAGCTCAGCGAGGCAGTGCTGTCTGCATGACTGCCGGGTAGGTGCAGATGGACTGTAGCTGGGGCTGGAGCCCCCTCCAGGGCTTCCTCACTGCATGTCTGCCGGTTGACGCTGTCAGTCAGAACACCTGCCTGGGGCCTCTTCGTGTGGCCTGAGCTCGTTCACAGCGTGGCACTGTGTTCCAGGGGCCGGCATCCCAAGAGCCAGTGCCTGGCAGGGCCCTGTGGCCTTTTCTGGCCGGCTTCAGAAGTCGTGCAGTCTCCCCTCCTGCACGTCCTGTCTGTGAGAAGCTGGTCCACCCCCTATTTAAGGGGAAGGATTACATGAAAAGAGGGATCAGAGAACGTGTGGTCATGTTCTAAAATCATGACCACACACGTTTTAATGGATGACATTTTTATGAATTGTATATGTCTGTACATATGAATTTTATGAATTGTATATGTCTATACAAGTTTTTAAAATTTTTTTCAAGTTTCTTGAATAGTGGGTAACATTCTTTGATTCCCAACTTAACTGGTCTTTTATGTTCCTCTTGTTTTGGTACATCTGGAAAAAGACCTTTGAGCTAAAACCTCAGGCTCAGGATCCCTCAACTTGTAGAGGTTCTGCATTATTAATGTAGTGAAAGATTGCAGTCTTGGTGAAGACATGAGCACTGTGGTCAGAAAGTCCTGCATTTAAGTGTGGGCCCTCCTGTTCACTAGCTGTGTGATCTTAGACATAGTAACTTCTCCAAGGCTGGCTGGCTGGCTTGCTTTTCTTTCTTTTTTTGTAGAAGAAAAATAATAATGATGCTTCTTCAGAGGGCTGCTGGGAACATTACTGAGGGAAAAGCATGGGTGTTGTGAGCATGACTGGCCTGTCCTCAGTGCTGGCTGCTTTGGACATACACAATACACCATGCCTACATACAGGAAAGCTAACTGTATTATTTTATTTTCTTTATAGAAGAGTTTTAAAGCACTTTTGGTAATTAGTTAAAATTTAGAAAAGTTTTATACTTTTTCATGTCTGTGAATTTTTCACTTTTTATTTCACTTTTGATCATAGGTTAAGACCAAAGCAAAACTAATCTAATTAAGGGAGTTACAAATAATGTTTAAAGATCAAAGGCTCATTCCTGCCTTAGGGCCTTTGTACTTGCTGTTCCTGCAGCCTGGGATGTCCTGATCAGGCTTGTTGGTGTCTTTCAAGTCCCTGCTCACAGGTCATTTTTTAATGAGGTCTTTTCTGTCTACCAGTAAATGTTTTTTCTCTTCCTGTTCTCCTAATCAACTCTCTTAATCAGATTAACCTGCTTTATTGTCTTGTTCATTCACTTATTTATTTATTTCATTATTATGTCTTTAGTTCACTCCTAAGAGTAGGGACTTTATCTGGCATGAGCTGCATAATACCCTAGCACCCAGAACAGTGTCTGGTACATTAGGGGTGTCTGGTAAGTATTTTTTCTACTGGATGAATCTGTGAGTGAATGGCTGTATTCCTTAATCTGTCTATTCACTGGTACCTAGTGCAGATTATGTACAACTGTGTTTAGTCTGTTGTAGATTATGTAGAACTATGTTTGTAAGTACAATAAATATCTCTCAGGATAAATAGAATTAAGTGTATGAAATGTAAATTTCACGGTGTTATGTTTTACTCTTTACAGGAAGAGTTCTTTCATAATCCTCATGCGATAGATATTGAATCTGAAGACTTCAGCAGCTTGCCTCTTGAAATAAAGCATGAAATCTTGACTGATATGAAAGAATTTACCAAGCGAAGAAGAACATTATTTGAAGCAATGCCAGAGGTGAAATATACAACAGCATATCCATGCTTACGATTAAGAACTTCAGCAAGATTTTTCATTAGAGAAAAGTGGAAATTGATAAGCATTACTTATATAATATCTGCTTCTAGTAAACAGCATTTGTGTCTCCGAGATCCTAGGAAGCATCATATGTTTATAAGTTTGAACTTAGACACACTTCTTCAAAGAAGCCTTTTGACTTACCGTTTAAGACCAAGTCTTGCCTCCTGCTCTGTCTTCTCGTAACACCCTGTAATGTTTCTTTCTGGTTCTGAGCATTCACATGTGCCTGTCGTGCTCACTTCTGTAATTTCAGCACCTATGTCGGTATCTTTCACATAATAAGTGTTCAGTAGTGGTTCAATCCGTAGCTTGGAGCATCTGTGCTGGCTCTACAGCCACAGAAACCTGGAGCAGGTGGTGTGCGTAGTTGGGGTCAAGCTTGTCTCCTGGTCGTGCTACACCAGAAGTTACTACTGCCTTTAGTGGGCAAATGAGCTTTGTTTCCCTTTCTACTGCTACTACCTATGATTTCTCACATCATTCTCTAACTCACTGGACGACAGAATATGCATTTTGCAGCAGCATTATTCCTGATGAATGGATGTAGTATTTTTTTTTTCCTACAGACTTTTGAACATTTCTCAAATTGATACCAAAAATATGCAAAAGGCAGACAGGCGCTCTTTCTTTCCCTATCACTTCTTTGTTTTTCCACGAAGTATGTGAACATAGGAAGATATGAAGGTACACAGAAATGATATACAAAGGTTAGGAGTAAATTTATTTTCATTTCAGGGGAAAAATCCAGGCTCAGTCTGTGTATCAAGTACTTTATTTCTTAAGTGTGAAAAGATCTCTGGCTGGCCTTTGAGGAGATACAGTTTGGGTTATGTAAACAATGGTGGGAAGACATGGGAAGAAGGGAGACGGTCCTTAATGATTTTCTCCCCTTTGTTCTCTTCCTGCCACCATGGAGCTTGGGGTCTGTAGATGGGAGGGTAGTGTGGCTCAGCCGCCCATTAAATCTGTGCTTCTGATAGCAAAGGGAAGTGCTAGGTCAGCCAGGTGGGACCTTTGTATAATCTGTACATTGGGCAAATGCAATATTGGTAATAGTAATGATGGTAAATAATAACATAATAGTAATAGAAGCAATATAAAGTTGGCAACCTGTTTTTGATCCCATATCTACCACTTACTAGCCTTGCAACTCTAGGGAGGTTAGTTAACATGTTTGTCTCAGCTTCTTCATTTGTAAATGGAGATAATGGCATGTGTCTCGTGGGGTGGTTGGAAATAATATGGGATGACACGTAAAAGCTCTTAGAAGAATGCCTTCCCAGGAATTGCTTTATAAATGTTAACTTATCATTAATAACTGTGGCTGTTGTGATTTATTTGGTGTCTTTTATAGGTCAGGGACCGTGCTAGGCACCTTACTTGCATTCTGGAAGGTTGCCTATCTATTAAGCCGTAATCAAAATGTCACAGTGCCTGGCATGCATTACATGCTCAATAAATGTTTTTTGAGTAAATCATTAAGTCATAAACAGTATTCGTGATTTCTTTTGCCCAGTTCTTTCTGTTTTAAAGATTATTTTTTAATAAGGCAGTTATAGTTTTTTGCTAGTATTCAAATTTTACTTTTATAATACAAAAATATCACCAGTGGGAAAAATCAATTGCTCTTTGTCCCCTTTTGGGGAAAGGGATGGAAATGTGGGAATATTATTTGTATTTAATACAAAAGAATCATTATATTTATTTATTTTCTTTTAGGAGTCTAATGACTTTTCACAGTACCAGCTCAAAGGCTTGCTTAAAAAAAACTATCTAAACCAACACATAGAAAATGTCCAAAGGGAAATGAATCAGCAACAGTCCGGACAAATCCAAAGACAATATGAAGAGGAAGGGGGCTTTTTGAAGGAGGTAGAGTCGAGGAGAGTGGTCTCTGAAGACACTTCACATTACATCTTGATAAGAGGTATCAGGCACCATCACTTACCTGATGGTTGGAAACCAAAAATCTATCGTGTTTCTGAATTCTATGAACTAGACTCTACTTGTGCAGTAATAAATGTATGTAGTTGTTAATGGATTACCTACTATTGTACCAACCCTCTTTATTTTTATTCTTGTAATTTACTGCTTTAACATTTAATTCCAGTATAATTAACATACAATGTTATATTCATTTCAGGGGTATGTTATAGCGATCCAGCAGTTCTATACGTTATTCAGTGTTCATGTACCAGCCCACTTTAAAATTAATAAATTAACTCAGTGCTGATTAAATGAAAAATTGTAACTTCATTTATGAGAAGCAGCGTTGTTTTATTCATCATACTAGAGGTATAGTGTCTTACTGTAAAACTACGTAATGAGAAATGTTTTAATTCTTCCTCAGGTATTCAAGCTAAGAAAGCTGCAGGGGTGGGTTCAGAGGCTCTTCCTTCTTCCAGTGAAATGCAGAGCAAGTCTTTTGACGTGAAGTCCTCTCCATGTGGAAAACCAAAGCCACAGGAAGAGCCTGCCACCACCCCTCCTCCTCCAAGAACGTCCCTGGCTGTGCAAGCTGCCGTGCTGGGGGGCAGCTTGGAGGAGGAGTGGGAGAGCGAGGGCCGAAGGCAGTCTGACGGGGAGAACGTACCCGTGTCACCGCTCACGCTCTTAGCTATTCAGAAGGCTCTTGACGATAACGATGAAGACATGGAAATGCGCGCAGGAAACGATGTGCAGACGGGAGCGTCAGGAGTGAAAAAGCCGCCTGAGGAGGGTTCTGATGAGGAAACTGATGAAGGCCTTAAGGAAGTTGATGGAAAAGGAATGCTGTTGTCAGCAGGACCCCACCTGGCCTGTGTGAACTCTGCACAGGAGTGCGACACCAGCCTTGACAGTGGCCAGAGGCCGGCAGACTCGGCTCATGTGTCACAGCCCGTCAGCGAATCTCGTGTTCCAGAAGAAGAAATGTCACCGAGGTTCACTGTGGTGAACACAGCCTTTCAGACAAGTGATGAGTCCACAGTTAAGGGTAGAAAAGATCCAGTTCCTTCAGAAAGCACAGTGAAGAGACACAGCGATGCACCCGGACTCCAGAGTGGAGGAGAAGGGACTCCAACACCTCCGACAAGTTCGAGTTCTGTATCGAGGGATGAAACATATGCCAAAGTGTCTGAGCTGCAACCAGACCTTTGTCCATCGGGCAGAAAATATGTTTCCTCTGTTCTTTCAAGTGAGGACGAAGCAGAATGTGAAAAAAATCCTCTTTCTAAAATCACTGGCACTGTCATTTTGCACGAAACGAATAATACACAAATTGTCCCTTCAGAGGCAAAAAGGAACTTGGAAGATGCGGGATTGTTTGATGCTAAAGAGAATGAGAATTTCCTGAAAACCATCCAAGAATCTGCAGCCAAGAACCCAGTGGAATCTGCAGACCAGGACTTCATTTCAGTTCCAAAGTCCACGGAGCCAATGGAAATCGACTCTGAAGAAAGTGAATCTGACGGTAGGTGCTTGTGCTGTTTCAGAGATTCGGAACTGCAGGGTTTCTCATCCGCAGGAGCCGAGGGATCCTTTAGTGTAGTCTCGCTCCCGCTTTGTTCTGGCGATGAACTAGGGACCCAGAAAGGTGAAATGACTTTGCCAAGGACACAAAGTTGGTTCTTTCTGTTGTTGTTTTTAAAAGGAGGGAGTCCCCTGCTCACGCTCTGTCTCTCTCTCTCTTTCTCTCTCTCTCTCAAAAATAAATAAACATTAAAAAAAAATTAAAGGGAGACCTGGGGTCCCAGTTGGTTAAGAGTTCGACTTCGGCTCAGGTCATGATCTTATGTTTCGTGGGTTCAAGCCCTGCATTGAGCTCTGTGCTGACAGCTGGGAGCCTGGAGCCTGCTTTGGATTCTGTGTCTTCTATTCTCTCTCTGCCCCATCCCCTTGTACTCTTGTCTGTCTGTCTGTCTGTCTCTCTCAAAAATAAATAAAAAACATTAAAAAATTAAAAAAAATATAAAAGGAGGGAGTACCTTAGTTGGAAAAGGTAAAGGTGAGTCTTTTAGTTTTTTATAACTTCTTGTTTTGAAATAATAAAACACTTAATAAAATTGAAAGACATTACAAAACATCTTAGTTCCTTTACCCAGTACCTCAGTGGCTAGCATTTTACCACATTTGCTTTATCGTATCTCTTTGTTTATATACATTTATATGTACATAGACTTCTATATGGCTATCCTCATTTTTTTAAAATGTTTATTTTTCAGAGAGAGAGAGAGAGAGAGCGCGCACAAGGAGGGGAGGGGCAGAGTGAGAAAGGGAGACACAGAATCTGAAGCAGGCTCCAGGCTCTGCACTGTCAGTGCACAGCCAGACATGGGGCTTGAACCCATGAATCATGAGATCATGACCTCAGCTGAAGTCGGACGCTTAACTGGCTGAGTCACCCAGGTGCCCCATGTATGGCCGATCCTCATTATTCACAGGTTTTTATTTGCGAAGTTGCCTACTTACTAAAATTTATTTGTAACGCAGAATCAATACTTAATCAGTAGTGTCTTTGTGGTCATTCCTGGACCTGAATAAAGTGGCTAAAAGTTAGAATTGCCATTCCGTTCCCAGCTGGGGTTGAACAAGGTGTCACTGTGCCTTCTTATTTCAGCTGTCCTACAGAGGTGACCAGAGCGTGAATATGGAAGGGAGCAGGGAAGTGTAGACCAAAAGCTCTGGCTCAGGGTCTAGTTGGATGGGATTTGAATCCCAGTTTTGGCACCTGTTAGTGGGGCAGCCTCAGGCAAGTCTCTTAACACTCCTAAACCTCATTTCCTCTTTTGTAAGATAAAGAAAACAGAATTTACCAAGATAGGTTGTTATTAGGATTTGAGATTATAAATATATTTACTCTGTGAACAACGACTATTCATGGATTAGGAGTTTGCAGTGACTTTATCGAACATACTGCAATGAATAGCGAGAATTGACTCTACACATACACAAGGTAACTTTTTTCCTGGTGTCTGCTGAGTTTCATTCTAAAGATACTGTTTCTTCCTTGTAATTAGTATTTTATGGAAAGGAATTTTTGAGGCTGTGTAAATATGCTGTTTCTGAACAAACCTTTACCACCTGTTTTAGCATTCATTGATGATTTTTGCCTAAGTGATTACTATCATGTTGCCAAATGGTAGGGTTTTTTTTTTTTTTTTTTTTTTGAAAGAGAGAAAGAGTGTGTGAGTGTGCCAGCCAGGAAGGGGCAGAGAGAGCGAGAGAGAACCTTGAGCAGGCTCAATGGCCAGCTCAGAGCCTGCTGTGGGCTCGATCTTGCTACTGAGATCATGACCTGAGCCGAAATCAAGAGCTGGATGACCAACCGACTGAGCCACCCAAGGCTTCTTGCCAAATGATAGTGTTTTAGTTCATTGTTCCTTATGTATTTTTTGGTTTACATCCTTCTGTAAGGAAGATTTCCCCCCTTTTCCCCATTTATTATTTTTTATATCAATGTGGACCCAAGAATTCTTACTTTATTATGATTATTGTGATTTATGATGCTATCATACTTTATTTCTGGAATTGTCCCAGCTTTGGCCAGTGTGGGCCCCTTTAGGCTGGCTCCTGTGACTTTGGACAATTCCCCATTATATTTTGAGCATTTCTTTACTTTCTGGTCAAGATATTCCAGATTTCTTTTCTACTTATCCTGCCCTGTCCTTCTCTGGGTCCAAGCAGTTCACCAAAGAGCCCTCATCCTTGTAATGGAGCATGATGTTTGGAAACCAAGGTCTGGACACTGAGTGTGCTCACCATTACTGGGGTGTCGTTGCTTCAGGCCCTGTCAGGGACAAAGCCAGGAAATATATTTATGTATACACACACAAACGTGCACACACCCATCTATATTTATTTCTCTACAAATAAGTATGAATTACACATGTACAAATCTGTAAGTTCATACTGGTATCTGCAGTCCAATCCAGTATTACAGATTTCATATTAGCTTCCACCTTTGTTCTAATTTCTTTTCCAAACTGAAAAACCTGACTCCTGTTGTCCTTAATACATTAACTAATTGCTTGTTCTCTCTCGGTTTGTAACCATCTGATCCCATTGGTGTCCTCCTTGGTCCTGGCTGTCTTCTTGGCTCCAGTCCCCACTCTGGGATCTCCAGCCCACTCTGTCCTGATTGCATCCTGAAATCCAGCCTCCTCCACCTGAAGGGAAGGAAGGGAATCAATTTTTTTCACAGAAAAGAAAAGACACAAGATAGGAGGGAAGGCAAGTGTAAGAGAAGAGCTATTTCCCCTGAGTACTTATCCAGGATTCTTTCCGCTAAGTCACAGCTTCATTCTTTGCTATGTTCTAGTGAAGTAGCCTGAAAACATATTTAACAACCTACATGATTGTTTACATCTCTGATTATTCCCTTTTGTGAACTTTAAAACAATATTAGTTAACTTAGCATATTTGCATAAAGCTTATATGCAAATCTTTGAAAGCTTGGTTCCTAACTTCAAAGGCAGTGCCAGTTTACCTAAAGGAAAAGGCTTATTGTGAAGTTATAGATATTTATTATTAAATATGTTTAATAGTAATATGTTATTACATGTTTTCTATTAAATTCAAATCTTTTTAGAGTAAAACATTTTTTTATAAAATTTTTTTGCTTATTTATTTATTTTGAGAGAGAGAGAGATAGCATGAGTAGGGGAGGGGCAGAGAGACAGGGAGAGAGAGAATCCCAAGCGGGGCTTGAATTCAAACTGTGAGATCATGATCTGAGCCGAAATCAAGAGTTGGACACTTAACCAACTGAACCACCCAGGTGTCCCACCGTGAAACATTTTTAAGGATACTTTGGATAGCTCTTGATGATTTCAGGATAGTTTTAATGTTTCACTTATAAATAAAGTGATCTTGTTCATTTTGGTCCAGGAAGTTTCATTGAGGTCCAGAGTGTACCTAGTAGTGATGAACTTCAAGCTGAGTCACATGAAACTTCCAGACCTCCCTCTGAACAAGATGAAGAGGAACCAGTAGGAACTGAGAAGGAAGAAGCCGCTGGTAACTCCGAGGGCCCCCTAAGACACAACTCTGGAAGTGAGGCCTTGGATATTGAGCCACGTGACGAAGCTGAAAAAGATGCAGACAGTTCACTCAATGAATGGCAAGATATTAATTTGGTAATAATATGACATAATATGACATTTCTTATTGCTAAGAAAGAGCCAAGTTAAACAGCTTTTGAGCTTTAAGGAGTTACTGGATGAACATTTATTAGCTATTTGCATGCTTTTTTTTTTTTTTCTTAAATAACAAACTTATTTTTTCATAGTTCTGGGGATTGGGAAGTCTAAGATCAAGGTGCAGCCTATTGTTTCCTGGTGAGAGCTCTTTTTCTGGCTTGTAGATGGCTGCCTTCTTGCCATGTCCTCACATGGTGCAGGTGGAGTGGGGTGCGGGAGGGGGCTGGTAGAGGAGGGGAGGAAGAGGGTAGGGAGAGAGGGAAGGAGATATCTTTTTTTCTAAGGCTACAGTCCTATCAGATTAGGGCTCCACCTTTATAACCTCATTTAACCTTAATTATCTCCTGAAGATACTATCTCCAGATGCAGTCACATCTGGGGTTAGGGCTTTAACATGTGAAATTTGGGGGAACACAATTCAGTCTACAGCAAGAACCACATACAGTAGCACCTAAAAGCATAAAATACTGTGTGTGCAGCTTATAACATATGTGAAAGATAACGTTCAAAACTGCAAACACTAATGATAGAAATCAGGGAAGACCTAAATACATGTAGTTTTGGATGGGAAGACTCAATATCATTAAGATTCCAGTTCTCCCCAAACTGATCCATAGATCAATGGAATTCCAGTAAAACCCAACAGAAATTTTTGTTGGATATTAACAAGCTGATTCTAAAATTTATGCGCAAAAGCAACGAAGCTAGAGTACTCAAAACAATTTTGAAAAAGAAAAAAAATTGGAGGACTTATACTACTTGATATCAGGATTTACTATAAAGCTACAGTAATCAGGACAGTATTCGCTAAAGGGTAGATACATAGACCAGTAGAACAAAATAGAGTCCAGCAACAGAACCAAGCAACAATAATCAAGACAGTTTACTCTTGGCATAAAGGTAGACACATAGATCAACAGAACTTAATAGAAAGTACAGAAATAGATCTGTGCGTGTATGGACAACAGATTTTCAACAATGCTACAAAGGCAGTTGGATGGAGAAAGGATAGTCTTTTCAGTGGTGCTAGAAAAATAAAAGAGCTTTGGTGCCTTGAATGATATACCAAAATCAACTAAAACATCACAAATTTTGAGGCAATGTGAAGTTGAGTCTTCTGACTTTGTTTTTTCAAAGTTGCTTCACTGTAATAAATCCTATGCATTTCCACATAAATTTTAGAATTAGCTTCTCAGTTTTGATGAGATTGCGTTGAATACACAGATCGATTTAGGGAGAATTAGCATCTTAGCAACACTGTATCTTCTGATCAGTGAACACAGGATATATCTTGATTCACTTAGATCTTTTGCAGTTTTCTCAGCAGTGTTTTACAGTTTTCCTTGTATAACTCTTACATATCCTTTGTCAGATTCATCTCCAAGTATTTCATATTTTTGATGTTATAGAAATTGATTTTAGTTTTTACAGTTTATAGCTTTTAGTGTATTCACAGTTATGTAATCATCACAGTTTTAGAACCTGTGCATCACCCCAAAAAGAAGCCTTGTACTGATTAGCAGTCATACCCCATGTCTTCCCTCAGCCCCTGGGAACCACTCATCAGTGGTCCACTCATCGACTTTCTGTCTCTGTGGATTTGTCTTTTCTGGAAATTCCAGACAAATGGGAGCATACAACTTGTGCCTTTTGTTTCTGGCTCCATTCATTTAGCAGAATGTTTTCAAGGTCCATCCATGTTGTAGCATGTGTTAGTACTTCTTTTTTTTTTTAATTAAAAAAATTTTTTTTTAAGTTTATTTATTTATTTTGGGAGAGAGAGAGAGCATGCACATGCACGAGTGAGCTGGGAGCAGCAGAGACTGAGAGAGAGAGAGAGAGGGAGAGAGAGAGAGAATGAATCCCAAGCAGGCTCTGCATTGTCAGTGCAGAGCTGGATGCAGGGCTCTAACTCACAAACCGAGAGATCAGGACCTGAGCTGAAATCAAGAGTTGGACGTTTAACTGGCTGAGCCACCCAGGTGCCCCAGGACTTTATTTCTTTTTATTGCCAAATAGTATTCCACTGTATGGATACATACCACATTTTATTCGTTCATCATTTGGTGGACATTTGGGTTGTTTATACTTTTTTGGCTATTATGAAAAATGTTGTTATAAACTTCCATGTATAGGTTTTTGTGAGGATGTATGTCTTCATTTCTCTTTGGTCCACACCTAGGGAATAGAATTGCTGGGTCACAGGGTAACTGTGTTTAATCTTTTGAGGACCCATCAGACTTTTAATTCAATTTGTTTAAACTCAAAAACCCAAAACTCAACAGTTTACCCATTTCTCCCCCTCCCCAACCTCCCCAGCAACCACCAATTTATTCTCTGTATCTACAACCTATTAAAATCTTTTTAATTAAAAAAATTTTTTTAGATTCCACCTGTAAGAAAGATCATGTGGTAATTGTCTTTCTCTAATTTATTTTACTAGCATAATGCCCTCAAGGTCCATCCATGTTGTCACAAAAGGCAAGATTTCATTGTTTTTTTATGGCTGAGTAGTATTTTCATTGTATGCATGTATAACACAGTTTGCTTTCTTTCTTTTTTAAAAAGATTTTGCTTTTAAGTAATCTCTACACTCAACTTGGGGCTTGAACTCACAACCCTAAGATCAAGAATCCCATGCTCTATTGGCTGAGCCAGCCAGGCCCCCCTATACCACAGTTTCTTTACGCGCAGTTTCTATTTGCATACATCTTGTTCTTGCTGATGGCTCCTCTTTTGTGTAGGTTGCTGTCTGGGATGGTCTCCACTTCCGTGTGATTTAGTGAGGGAACTCTAAAGAAATTAGACTTACTCAGAAATCCAAGTGGAAAACTTCATAAGGAAGAGAGCTTATTTGGTAATTTACTCAGACTAAATGCAAGCTTTTTGTAAGACATGAGTTTAATTGGACTATTAATATAATTATCTACAGATGAAATTATTTTATAGGAGGAACTGGAAACTCTGGAGAGCAACCTGTTAGAACAACAGAATTCACTGAAAGCACAAAAACAGCAGCAAGAACGGATTGCTGCTACTGTGACAGGGCAGATGTTCCTGGAAAGCCAGGTAGGTGTACCAGCTCAAGCCTCCTTTAATGGTACATAGCGCTGCTTGTACTGAATCGGATTCCCCAAGGGAATGCAGTAAGTGAAATGTTTACACACTGCTCCCATTTCTGGTCACGGCCAGGTCCTGCATTCCACAGGGGTGATTGTGTGTCTGTAACTCCTCAGGAACTTCTTCGCCTGTTTGGGATTCCCTACATTGAGGCTCCCATGGAAGCAGAGGCTCAGTGCGCCATCCTGGATTTGACTGATCAAACTTCTGGAACAATCACTGATGACAGTGATATTTGGCTGTTTGGAGCACGGCATGTCTATAAAAACTTTTTTAGTAAAAACAAGTTTGTAGAATATTACCAGTATGTGGACTTTCACAACCAACTTGGTAAGACTTCAGAGTATGATTACTTTGAATTTGTATTATGAATTTTTTCCTGTCCAAAGAACTAATTTGATGTATTAATGGAAATGGTTGGTCTATACAAGTTTTCATGTAAGTGATCTTTTGCTTATATAGAGGAATAGGATTTTTAAATTAGAATTAAGAATTAAAACCCTAGTAATGTTTAGGCATGTTCTGCATTTTTAATTCCCTGACCTGCTTAGACTTTGACTGGTTACCTGAGGTCTCCAGAGTAAACCAAAGGTGGTAGAGATGGGGAGGCAGGGGGGGGTCACTCCTGCTGGAGTCGTGAGCTTCTTGGCCCTCTGTTGGCTTTTCTGGCAGTGATTCTTCCTTTTCCCATTTATTTAACAAATATATATCAATTCCTCTATGCCAGGTATTGTCCTTGGCAGTGGGGAAACAGCGGAGAATGAAAGTCTGGTAGGAGAAACAGATGATAAGTGTAAACCATAATTCGACATAAGTACCATATAGAAAAATAAAGCTGTAAAAGAGGAGAGGGTGACTTATAGGCACAGGAAGTGTGCGTGCTGTCGTATACAGAGTTGTGCTAAGGAAAGACTACTAATAGGTAGCTTTTGGGCTAGGACCTAAAAAAAAGAGGTAGTGAGTGTTGTACATACCTTAGGGATGAGCGTGTCTGACAAAGGCCCTAGAGAGTGCAAAGGCCCTGAGGCAGAGGCTTGCTTGGTGTGTTCTAGTAAAAATGTTAAAAATATAAAATGATTTTTACTTTTATAGGATTAGACCGGAATAAATTAATAAATTTGGCCTATTTGCTTGGAAGTGATTATACAGAAGGAATACCAACTGTAGGTTGTGTTACAGCCATGGAAATTCTCAATGAATTCCCTGGACATGGCCTGGAACCTCTCCTAAAATTCTCGTAAGTTCTTTGTTAATTTCTTTAATTCAGATGTTTATGTAAATACCCAGTGTAACAAACAGAACTATTATTTACATCATGAACTGTTACAAATCACTGTTCATTGGGAAAACAGAAGGAGGAATAGATTGGCTTACTAAACTTGTTTTCCCTTTTCTATAGTTCAATGAAATCAGAGACAATGTTTTTAGAGACACCAGGCTTATCCTAGTTCAGGGGTACATAGCCAGGCTTATGGGATTTCATAGGCAAGTAGAAATTTCTGTTTCATTCATTCAGATATTTATTTAGTAGGGACTGTGTGTCAGACAGCCTGCAAGACTGGGGTAGGAGTGATAACTAAGTCTCCACTGCGCTCTCACGGAGCCCCATGCTCTTGGGGAAGAAGAGAAACAAACATGTACCTGTACTTGTATGTGTCAGGTGTTCTGAACAGTCAGGCAGAGAAGGCATGGAAATAGGATGCTGAGAACTTTGTATTGGGCCCTGCTGTCCTTCTTGCTGAGTGTACTCAGGTGCGTCCCCTGGTGGGGCTGCCTTCCAGCCAGAGCCCAAGTTGTGTTGTCCTTCGGGTACTGAGATGGTAGTTAGGACGATGTCTGTGAAAGTCCTTCTTTCTTTCAGGTTAGTCATTGATCGCATTTAAAAAAAAATGGAATGTAAGTCATATACCATAAATTTCACAGTTCAGTGGCTTGTAGTTTATTTGTGACGTTGTGATGACATTTTCTAACCACCACCTTGTCATGAGATACTGTTTGGTAGTAGTTGACTTAATGATTCTTTAGAGTTCTTTCCAGATGTGCCTCCTGTGTCTGAAAAATGCTCAGATGTTCTTCTCTAAAGGATCAGTGATTAAAATTAAAACTTAAATACAGAAATGGTTTTAATATTCGCTGTACTCCAGCTGTAGCATACATATCAATGTATGTATTTTATGCTTTCTTTATTTCTGTCTTCATAATTTGCATATTATTGAGGAAATAATATACTGGAAGTCACTTACTAGGTAGCTTGTAGGTCATGGTATATCAGTAACTTGAAAAACTGCAAATAACTTTATTATACAAATAATAGAAAGATTATGACATGAATTAAAGCAATGGTTACAGTTAATATTTTGATTTATATAATTTTAGACTTTTCTATGCACAGTATACTCTATTCATTGTATACAAACATACATACATGTGTACTCATATAAGTGTGTATTATTTCTTTTTATAAGAATGGGATGATTTCATCTACTTTTTACAATGTATAGGTTATTATCAGGGTCTTTTTAAAATTTTTAGTTTTTAGTTTTTTTAATAAACATTTTTTCGGAGAGAGAGAGAGCACGAGCAGGGGAGAGGGGCAGAGGGAGAGAGAGAATCTTAAGCAGGCTTCATGCCCAGTGCAGAACCTGATGCGGGTCTCAATTTCACGACCGTGAGATCATTACCTGAGCGGAAATCAAGACTTGGACGTTTAACTGATTGAGCCACATGGGTGCCCCAAGTATCAGTTTTTAATGACTCTGTGGTAGTCTTGATGTATCATGATTAATTAATTTAATCAGAAGCTGGTTGTTATTTTTATTTTTTTTAAGTCTAAACAAACATGATTTGAGTGTCTTTATAGACATATATTTGGGTTCTTACCTAATTATTTTAGGATAAGTAAAAATGGTATTTGGGTTTTCAATTTGATATCCCAATTTTTTTTTGTTGGTGAAAATTTGAATTTCTGATACAGTGAATGCCTATTTATGCCAGTTTTTCTCTCTCAGTAAATTTTGCTTGTTTGTTGTCAGTTGAATGGTGTACATTTTCAGAGTCCACTTTAGCCGTTTCTGGTTTGCTTGTCTAGCTGGTCGATGGCAGAGAGGAGCAGCCTTCGCTGTGCCTGGCTGGGCAGCGTTCAGGCCAATGTGGAGTTAAAGAGCAGGAAGAGAAGCTGAAGAGCAGTAAAATTGAGGACGTTGCCTTGCTTTCATTTCTGCGTTCCCTTTCTCCCAAGCGGGCCCTGGCCAGTCACCCTCCACCCCTGTAAGGTGGAGCTGCTCTGGGCTCGCCTGCCGAGTTCAGCCCAGCTGTGCGTGGTTTGGCCAACCACGAAAGAGGGGCTCTAATTTTGAATTGGCTACCAACATTTAAACTGGGGGATATTTCACAGAACATTTTGGATGCTTGGGGGAAAATGAGGTCTGAAAACACTGGGCCCAAAGAGCCCCGAAAGAGCAGGGCCAGAGAACAGCAGTCCACCCCGCTGACCTGGCCCGGGCCCAGACCCTTCAGTCTTACCACAGTCGCTTCCGCCTGCAGGGCTGATTGGCCGACTCTCTTGCATCTTTATGTGAGTGCCTGGCCCTCTTGCTTTCAGAGGGGTGATTGTTTCTTGTGAGGAGTGCTCAGCGTGTTGTGCTGCTCCTCCTAGCGGACAATCCGAATTACTTATCTCAAAGGTGAAAATTCAAAAGAGTGGGGAAGAATTACAGGTATTCCCTTAGTGCACTCTTGGAAACGGTATTCTTTTTTCCTTTTTCCTTTTGGCCCTGCAACGAAGACTGCAGTTAGTCTTTTGTAACACTAGATGGCGCTCCTGCATCGGTGAGGTGGGGCTGGCTGAGAGCAGACCTGAGTTAGTTTCTGATACTAGTAAGCATGTTAAGCAGTGGAACATGAGATAGAGGTTTTGTTTTTTTTAAGTTCCATTGAATGTATAGATTGGTGAGGGTTATCTTTATGTTTTTATTTTAACTTTATGCCATTCGTGTTTCCTAATTGTATAAATTTTTTCTGGTTATCTCTTGCTATATTATGAAATACGTTAAACCTCAGCGGCTTCAGACAGCAGCAGCCATTGATTTTGCCCATGAATCTGCAGTTTGGTGAGGCTGTGTGGACGTGTCTTGTTGGGTTCCATGTGTGTCGGGGGCCGCTCCGCTGGGCTAGAGGATCCACTGGAGTTGGAGCCACAGATCTGGCCAGTGGTGCTGACTGTCAGCCGGGAGCCCAGCCAGAATGGTGGACCCTGTCCGTCTGGACCTCCTCACTAGCGGGCGCTTCCTCACAGCATGTCGGCTGCTTCCGAGGCAGATATTCTCAGGGCCGGGATGTGGAAACTGCAGCCCCTGAAGACCTGGCCCAGCATCACTTCCTTGGTCACAGAGCCCACCCGGCTCGAGGGAAGGGATGCCAAGCCACTTCTGGATGGCAGGAGAGTCACGGAACGTGTGGCTGTCTTGAACTTGCCATGGTAATTTATGGTCACGATGGAAAAACTGAGGAAGGAATAAAACATGAAGAAGAAAATGAACAGCTCTGTCCTTGCTTAGAACATTGCCTATGGGGCGCCTGGGTGGCGCAGTCGGTTAAGCGTCCGACTTCAGCCAGGTCATGATCTCGCGGTCCGTGAGTTCGAGCCCCGCGTCAGGCTCTGGGCTGATGGCTCGGAGCCTGGAGCCTGTTTCTGATTCTGTGTCTCCCTCTCTCTCTGCCCCTCCCCCGTTCATGCTCTGTCTCTCTCTGTCCCAAAAATAAATAAAAAACGTTGGAAAAAAAAAAATTAAAAAAAAAAAAAAGAACATTGCCTAGCCCACAGTAAAATAATAGTTGTTACTGTTTTTCTTATTTTAAATTGGCTTGCTTATGTTTTCTCTTTCTCACATATATGCATTTTCCCCAAAATTGATGTTATACTTTATATAGAGTCATGTTCTGCATTTTTAAAAATTTAACATGTTCTTGGCATTTTTACATATTCTTAAATATTCTTGGGTCTGTTACTATAGTTGGTTTGAGGTAAATGATACAGTTGACTTCATTTTACTGCAAGAAAGAGACCCAGAGAAGCTGTGGGCTCTGGAGGGAGATCCTCAGGTTCTGACCCTCCCAGTCCCAGCTGTGAAATCTTGAGCAGGTAGTGACTTCTGCTGGCGTTCAGCTCTTCATCTGTGATGTGAGGACAGTGGTCGGACTGTGGTCGTGTGATATATGGCGTGTAGAAGAGCTAACACGGTGCCAGGCACGGTAGGCTTTCAGTCAGTGTTTGCCATCGTTACATGTTGTGGTGAAGAACATTAAAAATGATGAAGTTGTTCTCTGTGGGTCATAGGATTTGTTCTGGAGTCGGGACTTGACGTTGCGTCTTCTATCTAAGTATAGGCCTGTATCTGCAGCGTTTCCACTATAATGTCGTGGTCTGTCTCCTTTGCCTTCCAGAGAGTGGTGGCATGAAGCTCAAAAAAGTAAGAAGATAAGACCTGACCCTTATGACACCAAAGTGAAAAAAAAATTACGGAAGCTGCAACTCACACCTGGCTTTCCCAACCCAGCTGTGGCAGACGCTTACCTCAAACCTGTGGTAGATGACTCCAGGGGGTCATTTCTGTGGGGGAAGCCAGATCTCGACAAAATTAGAGAATATCCTTTTACTTCTTAAAACATAAAGGAACGCTGAGCCAAGTATGTGTTTCCGTTTGCAACTGAGGGAACATGCACTAGGATCCGCTTTTTCTTAACATTCTGTCTATCTAAGATGCTCCTTTTTCTCTCTCCTTAGGATTTTTCCTTTTCCTTTTTTTTTTTTTTTTTGTGGTAAAATACACTGTACAGAATTTATCATCTTAACATTTTAAGTGTACCCATCAGTGCCGTTAAATACATTCACATTGTTGTGCACCAATCCCCACCATCTACCCCCATATTGTTTTCATCCGGAAAGAACCGAAACCCTGTCCCCATTACACAGTAACTCCCCTTCTGCCTCCACTCAGCTCTTGGTGACCACAGTCGGCTGTCTCTGTGATTTTGACTAAGGACCTCCTTGACTAAGGAATCCTACAGTATTGGTCTTTTTGTGTCTGACTTATGTCACTTAGCGTAATGTCTTCAAAGTTCATCCATGTTGTAGCACGTGTCAGAGTTTCCTTCCTTTTAAGGCTGAATAACACTCTGTTGTGTGGATGCCCCACATTTTGCTTATCTGTCCATCTATAGGTGGCTACTTGCGTTGCTTCTGTGTTTTAGCTATCATGAATAATCTCTTTAGCGTTAAACAAGGTCTTTCCTGAAATAAGTAGTGATAAGCATTCATAGATACTACCACAAACTAAGTATTAATTCATTCTGAAAGAATAGAAAAGATTAGTAGTTTTGTTTTTTATTATTATTTATATGTTCCTTTCTGCATATTTAATGATTTGGATAGGTGTTTAAATGTTTAACAGTATTAGTCTAACTACAATATTTTTCTCTCAAAGACGTATGTATGATATCTGAAACTTGTTTTTAATCTAGGTTAACTGTTTTCCATAGTAACGAGTCTTTGATGTCCTAAAATGAGAATTGGATATGTCTTATCTTAGAGGACACTGAAGTCATTGTCATTCTTTTCTCTACCACTTTATTCCTTATAAATATGAAAATCTCTAAGATCTGGGGAATGGAATTAGGGTGAGTTCTTTGGACCTTTTTATTTATCACTTGTTTAAATATATTTAAAAAACACGTAGAAGCCTTAACTGCCTGCATATTTTGTCAGCGTTATTTTGGCTGGAACAGGACAAAGACAGATGAGTCTCTGTTTCCAGTATTAAAGCAACTGAACGCCCAGCAGGTAATCATGGCAGCTCTTTTCCTAAATTCAGGGTGAGGAGTGAACTTAGGAAGGCTGTGAGTGGCAGCTGTTAAAGATGAGTTACTCTTTTATCTTAGGGCATATGACATCCATTTTAAAATTATTATGCTTTAGATAGGAGAACAGAGGAAAACAGAAAAAGAAAACTGCACTTTGTCTTAATTTTTGAATTTCACTCTTAGGGCTGGACTTTGGTGTCTTTGCATTATTCATTCTGACTTTGAAAAAAACAGTCTAATAATGTATCACACACTGAGGTGTTTATGGTTGAATATTTTACTTTTTCAGAGCTATTTTCATTTCTAAAAAGTCGGGGAAGTGTCCAGTCCAAAGCAATCCTGATCATTAAATTCTCAAGTACTAATGCTCCTTAATTCTATATGTGAATCATCATCATTATGGCATGTTGGCAGGAGAGATTTTTGAGGAGAAACGAGGCCTTTGTATGTCCCTCAGTTCTCCCTAGTTGGTAAATAATTGTGTCTTGCTCATCTGGGAGTATGTTCCTACCCGTACAGAAAACTGTTCCTACCCCAGGAACAACCTCCAAAATATTTCTACTGAATGGTTTACCTGTACGTATGGGACCATATCCTGTAAGATACTTATATTTAAATCTATTGTCATCAAGCTCGGTTAGTTTTGAAAAAAAAAAAAAAAAAAAACACAACATAAAACTGACATGCTTTTCCAGAAAGAGTCTCCTGTTGCTTATTTGAGGGCTCTCTCTAATACAGACGTTGTATGCCAACAGACTCGGAAAGCTTCTTGGCTTAGTGACTGATTACTCCTTAATTTCAGATATATTTTACTATAATATGTTTTTTCCCTTACCTTGTAGAAGTTAGTATAAATTTATTTCCCCTAAATTAGAGAGTGAAAAAAATGCATTAAAATTATCCATTATTTACTTTCTCTGACACAGATGTTAACATTTAAGTCTATTTTCTTTTATTCCCACCCCCCACCCCCATTCCTACATAGATTTATTGTCACACATAAGTGCAGTCTGATAGATCTGACTCCCCCCATACTTAATAACAGAGGACTATTTTCTGTATTGCGTAGGTTTCATAATTTCAAGTGACCAGATTGCATTTCATCGAAGAGATTTCACTTACTGGTTGAGTTTACTTAGCAGGCCCTCCATTTTCAGGTTTTCCTAAATAATGGTGTGATGAACATTAGGCATATAACTTTTCCCGAATGCAACTGTCCTCCTAGAAGAGGGGTTGCTAACCAAAACACATGCCTGTTTCCTACGACTCCCAATATGCTGTGAGGTTGTCTCCTCAGTGTATCGCATGAGGATGATGAGTTCAAAAGAGAGGAAGAGTGAAATTTGGAAACAGACCCGTGACACTGTGTTGCTCCTGGAGGAGGTGGTCTTTTTGGCTACTGAGAAATATTTCAGTCTCATTACGTGCCTTGGAAGGGGGTTCTTATTTGAGCTGTGTATGGGGGACTTGGGGGTGACAGAGGTGGTACAAGTACTGCTTTAAGTATGCTCTAGAAAAATAAAACCTATCTCCAGCAAATCACGTAGGAGAGATTTGGCTTTTGAGAGAGAATGAATTCATATTCTCTGAAACAGCCCTCCGAAGCTGGTGATCAAGGTGGAACTCTTTGATTTGCTTTAGAAAGTTTACCTCCTTGGCTGATTTTTTATTTCATTTCATTTTTTTAGACACAGCTCCGAATTGATTCTTTCTTTAGATTAGCTCAACAGGAGAGACGAGATGCTAAGGGTATTAGGAGCCAGAGACTTAACAGAGCTGTGACATGTATGCTGAGAAAAGAAAGAGAAGAAGAGGCCAGTGAAATAGAAGCTGTGTCTGTTGCCATGGAGAAAGACTGTGAGTTCCCGGATACGGCACAAGGAAAAACCCAGAAGAGAAGCATGATAAATAAACGGAAAGAGTCATCAAACCTGAAAAGAAAGAAGCTTTCAGATCCTAAGCAAGTGAATAAATGTGGTGGGTTTCTGGGGGGCACCTGCCTCTCGCCGTCATCCGGGGCGTCTTCTGGGGAGGATGCTGAGTGTGTATCTTCGGTGAACCTGCAAAGGGGGAAAGCAGCCGAGGAGCCCCCCATCAGCTGTCCGGCTTTGCCAAGAGCAGGGCGCCCTGCTCCTGTCCGCGACGAAGACTCGACCAGCAGCAGCTCTAGTGATGATGACCGAGCAGGGACAGCATCAGTGCTGGTGACTGCCAGATCTGTGTTTGGGAAGAAAAAGGGCAAACTGAGAGGTACCAGAGGGAGAAAGAGGAAAAGCTAATTTAAACCAGTGTGTTCTCCGCCATCGGGTACAACTTAACATCTCATAATGAATTTGTTGTGATGAAATAGTACAATTAAAAGTATTTGCACAATTTTTTTATTGTGTGGTTTGTAAAACTACGGATGCAGAGCTTGACAGTTACTTGTTTTCTGATATGTTTTTCTAGTGTTTTCCACGTCATTGAGTGTTTCCTTGTATTCATAGTCTTTGTTCATGTTTCTATTATCATACGGTGTCTGATGCTTTCTGACAGCATTGACAGAAAGGAAGGGATTTCTGTTGGTCAGTGGTCAGTGTCTATATGCATTCCCCCTGACTTTCCGACCCAGATGAGAAGAAAGATCTCCTTATTTCTTATTCCATAACAGTGGCAGTTGCCCACAACTACGTGAAGTCCTGTTTTCTGCACCTTCCCCTTTTTCCTCAGCGGCCATGTAAGAGGATAGCAGGAGGGAACCTCACTTTGCTGCCACATCCTTTGAAAAGTATGTTTGCTGTGGTTCTAGCAAAATAATGAGGAAGCTGGAATGGGGTGCGTGATTCCCCTGTGTTAACTGTATACGGGAGCCTCTGTACCGTAATGTTTCTCTTTTAAGATAATTTGGTTGTCACAAGCCGACTTGTGTGTAAGTGGCTGTGGAGGCTCAGGACTGCGCCTGAACCGGTGTAGGTGGGTGACTTCAGGGGTGGCTTCCAGAGGTCGATTACTGTTGATAGAGACATTGCTCTAGAGTGCCCTGGCCACGGTTACTTTAGTGTTGCTCCTGCTGAGACCTCTCCCAACAGCGGCTCTCAAAGTTCTGATTGCTTGTGGTGAAGAGCAGGCTGAGCTTGGGTTCTTTGGCCCTCAGAGGTACTGTCTACCCAAGTCTGTGTCTTTTCTGACATCTTTGGTCTTTCCATCTTGACTGATTTTCTTCCCTCTGCCTTCAAATAATCGACATCATCACCAATGAATGCTAAATACAGATACCTTTCAACAACTGTTGACTGCTTTTTTTTTTTAGGCTTTTGTTTATTTTCACCTTTTAGCCCAATTTCTCAAATAGTTGATCTGCAGCTGCTGCTTTTCCTTGCTTATTACTTACTCTTTCCCAAATTGAAATATCTTGTCTGCTTCTACCAGTCTTCTCTAGCAGCTTTCTTCTGGAGTCAACCATGGCTTCCACGTAAATATACTCAGATCTGTTTTTAATGCTTCTTTTCTCTGGAGGCATTTGAAGCAGAACACTTTTTTGGGGATGAGATGGGAGGACATTAACTTTTTCATATCCTCATTTCTCAAAGCTACCTAATAATTGGGAGTTTTCTGCATATGTGTTTGTAGATAGTACTTTTGTTAAAATTGAATTTTGTTGTCTTTAATAGATAATTTACATTTGTTTTGCCCTACAATAGCTGGGGTGAAGGCTGAGCTCCTGTAGCAAAGAGATGTTCATATGCAGTGGCCTAGATAAGCTGGATAATTCTTCATCTCCCAGTCAACAGGCTGACCAGTCTGAGCCAGTTGGGCAGCTGTCCACCATGAGGTCATTCAGGGTCCCAGGATCAGCCATCCCCTAGGCTGCTGTCTAATGTGAAGGTCTAGGTCCCTGCTACATCTGCTTCTAGCCACTCTTTGGTTGGGAAGTTAACCTCTTGCCCTAAACATCTTACTGAGCAAAGGCCTTGAGTGGAGAGTCAGTACTGAGTGTGGGGTTTATTTCTCTGTGCTTCCTAGGATCTTGGGTTCCCAATTCCTGGCCACCTTGCCGGCCCCAAACACTGTTCTTTGTCTCCTGGGTTCTGTGACATCTCCTGAAATTCCACTGGCATCCCTCCCTGTTGTCTTCCCTTTGCCCTCTCGGCCTCTTTACCCCAATAGTCAACAAAAGCCTGGAATTCTTGGTTGCCTTGACAACTCTCTGATGACCTTTCGTGTGTGTGTGTGTGTGTGTGTGTGTGTGTGTGTGTGTGTGTGTGTATAATTTGCTTTTCTAGTTCTCAGAAGCAAAGGTAGGCTATAAGCTACTTACAGTTGGAGGCAGAAGTATCCATGTACTTTTCAGACAGTTCAGTGTAACTGAAGTGATCATTGTTAGCATGTCACTTTAAATGATCGATTTAGGGATTCTGCCTCTTAAGAAATCCAGCACTGAGGTCTCGTGATCTTTTAAACAACCCCTTGAAAAAGGCAGGTTCTGTTTAAAAAAAAATTTTTTTTTTAATGTTTCTTTATTTTTGAGAGAGAGACCGAACGTGAGCGGGGGAGGAACAGAGAGAGAGGGAGACACAGAATCCGAAGCAGGCTCCAGGCTGTGAGTTGTCAACACAGAGCCGGACGCGGGGCTTGAGCTCATGTACTACAAGATCATGACTTGAGCCGAAGTCTAACGCTTAACTGAGTCACCCAGTCGCCCCTAGACAGGTGATTTTTATTCACCAAATGATTCTTTATTCTTGTTTTAAAGAAAGCCAAAGAGAGAGAATGCCCTCTGCCTAGAATCAACCACCTATGAATAATAGTTTTCATTGTTTAGGATTTTGCAGTTTGCGGAATATTTTTTTTACCTGCCATTTTCATCCCACAAATACTGCGTACCTTTTACATCCCTGTTTTATAGATGAGGGAACCAAGGAGCACATTAACTAAATGCTTAAAATCACAAGCAGATTATTGACAGGACTAATTAAAATTAGGTTCCCAGACTGCTAGTCCTATCCAATATATTAACATGACCCCAAGTCAACTTTGTATATACATCATGGTATATAATGTATTTCTTAGAAGATCTACCCACAGTCCACTAGTTTTATTTACCTTAATAATATTGCTCTATTTTGTTACCTATCGTAACTTCTTTTTAAGGGCATTTTCAGTGCCTGGGGAAATGTATACGTGCTCCAAAGTGCAGCCAGGCGTATACATGTGCAGGTGCACAGGGAACCTGCACCCTCAGCCTTCCTATGTAGTTTGAGCAGGAAGGAATTGAAACTTGATGCCTGTGCCCAGAGCACATTCTCTAACATTCTGGCGTGGTTGTGTGATTCTAAAAATGATGTTCACACCCGGGCAGGTGACCTAAACAGTCCGCGGCCTCCGCGTCACAGGACATTACAGCTGTGAAGTCTTACATAACTCATGGCATTGAGGTTCAAAAATGGATCACTTTGCTCACATAGTCTTCACGGACCTGTCCGAGTGGTTTATATTCGCCTACTGGCTCTAGCTCTATTCGTGAGACACGCGCATGGAATGTTCCTGCTTTTCTTCAGCCCCCTTGTTTACAGGCATTCCAGCCTCCTTGCTGTATACCCAGAGGCTCCCAAAGCCACAGCTGTCAGGATTCTAATCCCTTCCACAAGGACTCGCTGCCAGTGTATACAGTAGCAAACTGCGTGCTTCTGGGCTCGCCTTTCATGCACCCTCAGTGGTTTCTCCAGCAAAACAAAAGTTGTGGATGATACTTTTTAAACTTCTAGAAACTCAGCCCACCCGTTTAGGTAGGTCTGGATTTCACATTTAATAAATGTTGAGCTTTAGGCAGACACGTGTAATAAACACTGCGTCTTTTAGTGGAAGAGGAACGAAGTCGGGGACAGAACGCGTGGCCACTGTTGCTGTTGTTTCACCAGCGACCGCGGGGATGTCATTTGACTTTTTGTTTTCTTTGTCAGCTGTAGGGAAAATAATTGGTCTTCTAACTTATTGAGGCATACTGCAAAGAAAAATGTGGTGGCTGTGAAAAGTGATTGGGGATCCCCGGAAGAACGGAGTGCTGTATAACTCCATGGTATTACAGGGATTACGTATGATAGGAGCCAAAACTGAGATGAAAAACATCAAATCATTTCTTCCCTAAATTGGAATAACAGCTTGTTTCAGCTTGTTCACAGGATATGCTCTATTTGAGAGGCACAGAGTAATTAATTTTAAACATATTTGGTTCTTCAAAGTAGAAGCTACTTAAAAGACCATTTGGTGGTTGAGCTATTAGAACCTGGGTACTTCCTACTAATACAGTGATGGAAACAAGTGAACTTTATATCTACTGCTGTTTCAGATGAAAACTGTGGTTTTCACTACACTGAACAAAATCCATTTTCTCCCAATGTTTTAATCACCTCTTAAATGTTAAGATTGCTATCTGACCAGTCAGTATAAAGATGATGCCTTTTTTTGTGATAGCTAAGGTAGTCCCTGGTGAAGGATGTTTTCTTTCTCCAGTAGCTTCTAAAACTTCTGACTCTTCTCTGTAAGAATTTTTATTTGTATTGCATAGATTGTGTTTTGGTGGTCTATCTTAAATCCTGATTTATCAATATATGAAATTTTAATTGAATTTTCTATACTAGATTTGATGTTACTTAAGCTTTATTAGGTAAATATAAAAGCACTTAACACACTTTTGAATTATTACCATTTGATATTTTATTATATTATTTGCCTAGTTTTCAAGAAATGATCAAGAAAACGTCAATATATAGTCATCCATTAGTTCATCACTTAATGGATCCAGGAACTCAAAAAGGTAAATTATTTTATGTTTCTTTATGTAATTTAGCCAATTCTAAGAAGACAAACAACTAATAGAATATAAGTGCTTACGTTTGTGGTATTTACTAATGTCTTGCCTTTTTTTGTTTTAAGTTTATTTATTTATTTATGAGAGAGAGAAAGAGAAAGAGAGAGAGAGAATCCCAAGCAGGCTCCACGCCCAGTGTGGAGCCCAATGCGGGGCTTGATCTCATGACTATGAGATCATGACCTGGCCCCAAATCAAGGGTTGGATACTTAACTGACTGAGCCACCCAGGCACCCCAGCATCTTTTTTTTTTTTTTTTTTTTTTTTTTTTTTTTAAGTTTTTTTTTGAGAGAGAGAGGCAGGGAGGGGTAGAGAGACAGGGAGAGAGGATCCAAGCAGCCTCTGCACTGTCAGTGTGGAGCCCGACTCAGGGCTCTAACTCACAAACCATGAGATCATGACCTAAGCTGAAATCAAGAGTCAGTCGCTTAACTGACTGAGCCACCCAGGTGCCCCAGTGTTCTCTTTAAGACATTAGGGACTAGGACTTATCAATTGCATATTGTATCTTGGCTTGTATTTGCTAACCTGAAAAAATCTATAATAATGTGTGATGTCTACTGCTGTACCTATGGTCCTGATGATATGTTATAGATAATTTTGACAGACAAATTAGATATATAGACTTGCTAAGTACTTGGAGTCTTTTTTAAATATGAAAAAGTAGAATAAATTTTTCCTCACGTGCTACACACTAAATACATGATTGTGATTTCTAAGTTATTTCTTTTTAGATAGGAGGAGAGATAAAAGTAGTTTTAGGTGGGGCTGCAAGTTTTTATAAATGCCTGCATGAAAGATGATTTAGACTTATAGAAAAACATTTTAAGTCTGTGTTTATGGTTCCTCTGATGTATTAATTAGAGAAAAGTACATCATGCAATTTGATCTCTGAGGATAGAGGAATTTAAGTTTGAATTCTGCTGCAATAGTAGTTATTTGAAATTGATTTTTACATCATTTTAAGTATCAAGAGTGACTTTTCATGGGTTGTGTAATGCAACTGGCCCCATTGCCTTGAGATAAAAGTGCAGACAGACACTCTTGACCGCCTTGGAGGAGTGACTACTATGTTTTTGTAGAACATTTGTCATACAAATTTAATTATCTTGGCTTCTTTCTTCTTCTCTCTCCTTTATCTATACACTGTGGAAGTTTTCTATGAAATGTAGTCCTGCTTTTTTAATTTTTCCTTTTTTAGGCATACCAGGTGGCCTCTACCTAGGTGAGCATATCTTTAGGCCAAGAGAGCTGGGTGGGTGCCCAGTGTTGGCAGCCTACGTGGCTTCTACACAAACAGTTTTACTGTAGTGATTTTTGCAAACCTAAACATTTAAAGTCATGATCATTTGGAGAATCCAGCTATTTAGGTGATTTGAATGAAGATGCGATTTCTGTGCAGTTTATGAATAAAATTTCGTCATTATCATTATCTTAGTAACAATACTTGGTTTCAACTGTGCGTACAATAATTTGGCAAGTTACAAAGGAAATGGAAGGGGTTCAAGGTAAGGTTGAGACAGAACTAGTATTAAAATATTTTATAACATGAGAAAACACACCCCATAATCATCTACAGAGCCAATTAAAGCTTTAAAAATATGTTCACAGGCAGAGTAAGTGTGTGCTGCTGGGGCATGAGAATCAGATGGCATTTTGTTGGAAAGACTTCCACTAACCAGTGGAACACTCACTTCTTGGGTGCTAAAGGATATTGACTTTCCCTGTCCTCACTCTTAAACTTAAGTGTCTTGTGCTTGGAAAAGATGGAGCAAACCCATAGCCCAGTTCTTCTATTTTGCCACTGTCCTGAAGGTCCAAGAATTCTAGGATGTCACCTAAATTATACACGGATTAAAGTTAGGACTCTGGTAGATACTAAAACGTCCTCTATCTGGTTTCTAATGCTACACCAAGAGTCCAAGCCGTGTAACACCTCATCCACATTAACTTTTCAAAATATCTTATGTTGCCTACCTCTCAACAGCCACTCTCCAGCTGTTAGCCCGCATAGCAATGTGTTACAAAATAGCTCTTCAGGGTCTGCAGTCTTGGAACAGGTTAGTCCTAACCCAAGGCTCAGTGATTTCTGTGCACGACTCCCAAATCGGCCTTACTGCCGTGTCAGATCAGAGCAGATACCAAAATGGGATTAAATGTTGCAGGAGATTTACCGGGGGAAGTGTTTGTGGAGAATAAGGAAGGAAGGAACAGAAGTGAGCAGGGGGAAGCCATCAGATCACGGTGCAGGTCTGACGTGTTCGAGAGGAGAGGGAGCGAGGCACCCACTAGGTACGGGTCATCTGTGGAATGGGAGCGGGCTGGCTTTAGCGGGTAGCCCCAAGGGGAGACACGGCTTCTGAGGGACACAGCGGGAGCTGTCAGGCAGCTATGGTCCCAGGGGCAGGCTCCCTTAGTCTGAACAGCACACCTCTGTGGCCAGCATGTCCTACTGCAGGATAATCTGCATGCTTTTTTTGCCTTTTGCAGATTTACACCCCCCACCCAACCTATCTTTTCTGTCTCAGTTTATGGCAACTTCATTCCCTGGCTACCCAGAAATCTGGAATCAGCCTGGTCCTTCCTTATACCCTTCATCACTATCTCCCATCAATTTTACTGACTCCTGTTTCCCGACTCCTCATGCCCCCAGACAGCATCAGTCACCTTGATTCAGGTGTTTATTATTTCTTCTCATGACTGTCATAGCTGTCTTCCACCTGGCTGCCCCTACTCTAGGCCAGCTCCCCCTTCTTATCTTCTGTACATCTTTATAGCTGCAGGATCTTTTCAAAAATTCAAATCTTGTCACATTTGCCTTGTGCTTAAAATTCCTCAGTGTCTCATTCTTTTCAATAGGACAAAATCAAGACTTCTTAGCATGACCTAAGAATTTTATCTCCTGCTACCCCCCCCGCCCCGCCGCCACTCATCCTACATTTTAGTTCTCAGAGTTTCCTAAACCGGAAAATTGGTCAAGAGTCTTTGCCAATGGGCCTTTGCACATGTTGTTTTCTCTGCATGACGTCTTGCCCTCTCTCATTTGACTCCAGGACTCATAATCATCAGGGCTCAGGTCCTGCTTTTCTGAGCTTTCTCTTTCTATTTTTGAGTGAACTAGTTAGATCTCTATTATAACAGGTATGTGTTACCCTATCTTTATATTCATAGTGCCCAGGTACTCAGTAAAATGAGTGGATGAATGAATTAGCTCTAACTGGGGCTGTTGGCTGGACTTACAATTTGCTTATTAGGAATGATCTGTTTCTGGTCCCCAGTCAGTTGATTCTTTTCAGAACCAAGTATACTGTATTCTGTAGGGATATCAGGTGAAAACCTTCCACAAGCATCTTTATAAATCTTTCCAGAGTTGGATCAATGGCTTTTATAAGCCACATTACCTTAATATATAAAGAAGAAAGTTTTAGTAATTGTATTGCTGTTTAGGGGACATATCAAACTATAGTCTGAGGTGATATTTTTTACGTAGTAGGAGGAGTATGACCGCACATATAATTACTAATGTGAGAAATCATTCATAAGCAGCCTGAACAACTATTTGCTAAACTGACACATCCTCCACATGTTGAATAAACATAACTCTTAAATAACAGTCTGCTTCAGACGTCTTCAGAACACCAGGGTGAGTGTCACGTTTGCGTGTCCATTGCTACCCTCGAGGGGAGGATCTACCACAACTTCTACAGCTCGCGAAAGCAGGCTTGGCTCCTGGACCCAGTGTCGCCCTAGTTCAACTCTTGCGGCTCTTGCCAGGATCATTGCAATTGTGTTCTACTATTCAGCTTCCACCTAGCCTTCACTGCTGCTGTCAGAGCTAAATTTGCTCCTGTCAATTCCTGCCACAGCTCCTCACCTGAGAAGCACACACTTGTTCCCTTTGTCCCCACAAGTCCAACCCCAACCTGTCCCTGCAACCACTTATTTTCTACAACACCCCAACATGCACCTTGTACACCAACTCTGGGGGGCTTTTGACCACTCCCCGGGAACTTTCCTCTCCCTTGACCTTGCTTCCTTCCTTCTCTGCCTGGCCACCTACCTCTTCCCTCCTCCTTGAGAACAGCTTCTCCAGATTCCCCCACTACTGGTGCTTCCCAGAGCACTTTAGAAATACTTTTTATTGTGCTTGTCACACTTCATTCACATTTGTTTAGGTGTCTGTCCCCATGGGGATCCCAGCAAGCAAACTTTGAGTACAACTAATTTTGGTTCTTTTTTTCCTTTCCATTTGCATCCTGAGCCATCTAGTAAAGGGCGAATTGTCTTTCTTCTGTAAATGTAACCTCATTTGATCCACTGTATCAAAGTGACGCCTCTGTATATTCTTGAAACTAAGCAGAAATCCAGACAAAAAATATTTGTGAAATCTTCTCGGGGATTAGTTTTAACATCAGGCCCAAGACCTTGACATTGCTGAGACATCCAGAATTCTTTCAGGTTAGCCTGTGACCATTTACTAATTGAAAAATAAAATCTTTAAGGTCTTTTTTTTTTTTTTTTAATCTCTAGCTATTTCTAAAAAGCACATGACATTCATCTTTGAATAGAAGATTCAGTTGAATGACAAGGCTCTTTCATTTAGTAGAGGGGTTTTTACTTTAAATTTTGCTGACGGGTTTTCATGACAACCCTTAAATGGAAGCTTAAATTCACCTGTCAGAGCTATTAAAGACATTTTTTTTTTTGGGGGGGGAGGGTGTACTTCTGTGATCTGACCCTTCCATTTATTACTGTTGTTATTGACCTTAAAAGTATAAAAGAGAAGAATCTAGACAGAGCTCCTGTTTTTGAAGGCTTACTACAATCCAGTCTGAAGTGAATTTTCCTCTTAAGAAAAGCATCATCATAATGTAGCAGAATTCTGCTAATTTTCACTTCATACTTGAAACACCTTTAATTCTCAGGAGAACAAGAGCACCTGGTAGATTTTATTCGCTGTCAGCAAAGATTTTAATAGCAGGAAAATGGTGCTTAAGACTTTTTTGTATCAAAGAGCATTAAAATAAGTAAGCCCGAAATAGCAACATAGTTAATTGTAATGCTGTCTTAATTATGTTTTATTTATAATTTGTTTTGATATTTGTTTCAATATTAAATTCATTAATAATACTCTTAAGATTATAGTAGATAACTTTTATCTAAAAGTAAAGATAATCAGAAGCTTTCTGCTTTTCGTATCGGAAAGTCAAGATTCAACATTTTGTGTAACATGACTCAGTTTTAGTTATTTGTCCCAGGGCCTAAGTGCTAGGTAACAAGGGGAGAATATGTGTGGAAAAAATATTCTTCAGAAATCTAAATTAGAATTCCATTGTTGATAATGTACTACTTTTTGGAAAAAATTTCTCTTCAAATCTTAACTAAAGGCCAAAGAATATCTATTGATTCATTAATCTTCTTAAGATTCATTCCCATATTCAACAAATAACTAAGCATTCATTTTATTTTGTTAATTGTTTTTAAACGTTTATTTTTGAGAGAGAGAGAGAGCACATGAGCGCATGAGAGAGCGGGGGAGGGGCAGAGAGAGACACACACAGAATCTGAAGCAGGCTCCAGGCTCTGAGCTGTCAGCACACAGCCCGATTCAGGGCTCGAACCCACGAACCGTGAGATCATGACCTGAGATGAAGTCGGACACTCAATGGACTGAACCACCCAGGCGCCACATAAGCATGTATTTTAAAAAACATATTCTTTGAATATTATGTTTGGAGGATAGATTTCTGCTTTTTATTACAAGTTTCATGTAAGAATGCCCTTATAACTAACGCAGCTCTTTCCATTGGATTTCAGTTCAGAGGCTCTTGTCATCAAAGCGGTGATATTGCTAAAACTTAATATTAAACATGTCTTTTGATTTAAATAACTACTGTTAAAATTGTTATTTAAATCTTTAAATAGAAGTTTATGCTGAAAAACAGTAAAGTTTTAAGATAGAAATAACTGCGTGTGTGTGGTGGGTGTATTTGCTTTTTTTTTTTTTTTAACATTTATTCAGTTTTGATAAACAGAGAGACAGAGCATGAGCGGGGGAGGGGCAGAGAGAGAAGAAGACACAGAATCCAAAGTAGGCTCCAGGCTCTGAGCTGTCAGCACAGAGCCTGACATGGGGCTTGAACTCAAGAACAGTGAGATCATGACCTGAGTGGAAGTCGGACTCTTAACTGACTGAGCCACCCAGGTGTCCCAACTTTTAAAATCGTACATATTACATCTAGACAAATGATTTTAAAAGCCAAATTTGGTACATTGTAGTTTCCTGTTATAAATTATACTAAATTTTTCTGAGACTTACTTCTTAAGGAATGCCTATAGTATTTGTATATTATTTAAATGTAGAAGAGACTAGTAATATAAAACATTATCAATTAAATTTTATTCAACCTGACAATATTTTCTGTATGATACATGGCATCCTAGGTATATAATTAATTTTGAATGACCACATATGGGTAGAGTTGTACTCTTTTAAGTATATAAGCAATTAATAGTGGCCATTGTTTCATTAATCTCTTTGGAGATCCTTTATTTTGGAAAGTGTAAATAATTTGATTATAATAATATATTCACATCTATATTTTTAGATCTCACTTCTTTATGAAGGTAAAGATGTAGTCATTCTTAAAAAAATGACTAGTTTTGTTTATTTAGAAAGACTGTAAAAAAACAGGAATCATCTGCTATTACACTCTTGTTAGGACAGCAGCACTAATCTGGTCTACTAACCTTTAAAAGAAAGTGCAACGTCAGAGATGTCAGGTTGTAGCAGTAAATATTCACTGGCAAAGTTTTTATATCAAAGATTAGAACTTTAGGAGACACTCCTGGGATTTAGTGTACTCTAACATCTATTAATCCCTGATACCTTGGGTAACTTCTCAGAAAGCACTGCATTTACAGAGAGTATGCTAGGAGGTCCAAGAAGGCACATTCAGCTAAAGGTCAGGGAAGCAATTAATGTTCTCTGCTTTTCCCTAAAGAACATCCACAGCAAATCTGCCTCCTCCCCTACCCCATTTTAGCAAGGCATGCGAATATAATGAGATGAAAGTTAAAGTTCAAGAAAAGCATATTACCAACATTATTTGGTTCTTAGAGTCCTTCTTGCATGTGAATGCATGCCATCATTGAAAAAGTGCAGTGCAGTTGATTACAAGGGTGGCTTTTACTAAAAGTATTGGTTTTTCATTTCTTAAGTTTTTCTAGATCTCTGCCAAGGGTCAGTGTTTGTGGTGCTGTAGATTGGAGTGTAGACTGGGCCCTTCCTATAGTGTGCTGTTAAGTTAGAGTGTTTTGGGGGTGATACCTGGTTCTGTGTGGATCCTTGGAAGGACTCTACTGAAGGATCACAGAATTTAGGACGGGAAATCATGTTGACAGGAAGTCCTTCCTGTGACTGTGGCCTCTGAAGAAAGTTTTCAACAATGTCAAACTTGATCTACCTCCATCTTGCCATTCTGCTCCCCGAACACTAGGGAATGATGTTACTGAAGCTAAGAGGACAGAGCTGGCAATAACATCTTCTCTTAGGACTCAGGGACTCAAGACTCTCACTTCTATTCTTGCCTCAGTGCAATGGAGAAGTTTGAAAACCACTTGAGGCTTTCACATACTCTTGAGTCCAGAATTTTTAAGACTGGCACTGGGGCCATGTATGTATTTGCATATTTTCCCCTTTGCTAAAATTTTGGAACACATTTTAAAAATAGAAGTTTGCTCACCATGAAGCTTACTTTTAGGAATAATAGACAAAAAAATTGGTGTCAGATTTTGGCTTAATATTGAGAAGAATTTTCAATAGTCACATTTTCTAAATGCACCTCGTGAAGTAGCACATTTATCTTCACTGGAAATGCTGAAAGAGGTTGCACAAGCTGACTATGTAGTTTACACCCAACAGGAACATGAGGTTCCCAAATTAGGTGTAAGGTTCGGCTAGAAGGTATCTGAGGTGTTTTCCATCTTGACATTCTAGGATTCTATGACATTTTAATTTTGAGTGGTGCATCTGTTTTAAAACTTTGAATAGTTGCAATGTTGGAAACTGTGAAAGTTTTTAACTTTCTGAGATTTGGGAAATAAATTTTCTAGCAGGAGCTTATTTTCTATGAAGACCAGAATGAAGTTTTTATACTGCTCCCCAGTTTTTTGGAAATACTTGTATTTGTTATTTGTTTATTTACTTGCTTATTTTTGGATATCAGGACTGAGGTGTGAGTTAATCATCCCCATCAGGTCATGATGCACTCTCATCACGCAAGACTCCACTGTTGTATGTATATCTGTCTGTATGTTCCTTCCTTCCTTCCTTCCTTCCTTCCTTCCTTCCTTCCTCCCCTCCCCTCCCTTCCTTCCCTCCCCTCCCCTCCCCTCCTTCTTCTTTTACCTGTTAAGAACTATGTTGAAGAGAACTAGACCCAGATTCAGTGCTGGGGTGGGGGAAGTGGCCAGAAGGACTAGCCATGACTCAAAAGCACAGAAACAAGACTTGAAAAGTCAATGGAATTTAACGATTGGTATAAGAAATAAATAGCTTCTCCGTTAATGCAAATCATAGATCAAAGGTTAAACTTAAGACACAGTTCCTTTGTGAAGACATCCCTTAGTAACTACCACCATGGTGAGTGACCCCTTCTTTATTTAACTCTGGAATTTTCTTTTATTCCCCAGCTTTACTGAGGCATAATCGACTATTAAATAGAGGTTATATACATTTAAGATGTATGATTGATGTTTTGAGAGATATATATATATATATATGTATACATATATATACATACACACACCCTTATATATTATATATATGTATAGATATAAATTATATATGTATGTGTATATATATGTGTATATATGTATATATATTATATATATGTAAAAATAGGTATATATATGTCTATATGTATAGATATATAGAAATGAACATGACAAGCTAATTAACATATCCATCACTTCACGTTGTTACTGTTTTTTTTTTTTATAAGAACACTTAAGATCTACTCTCTTAGCGAATTTCAAGTATACATTATTATTAACTGTAGTCGCCATGCTCTACATTGGATCTCTAGAACTATTCATCTTGCATAAAGGAAACTTTGTACCCTTTGACCACTATCTCCCCCTTGCCCCTAGCCCTGCCCCTGGCAATCACCGTTCTACTCTCTGCTTCTATGAGGAAGTATGGAATTTTCTGTCTGGTACCTCACAATCCAGTATTTTTGTTTACATGATGATCTTGTTATATTATTAGTTTCATGACCAAAGTACAATAACAATTATAATAATGATAATAATTTATCAAGCTTTAGGTAGCAGTCAAAGTGCTAAGCACTTTACATGAATCATCTTATTTAAAGCTCCCAACACTCTTTGATGTAGATTCTTCTGTCACGTTTTACAAATAAGGAAATAGAGACTTAGAGGTGTGTATCTTGCTCCGTAACTAATTTGTTAAGTTCTTAGAGATGGCTAGTTTTTAAAAGTTACATTATAGCTTTTTAGGAGTAGAGAAGGAGCTTTGGAGCCACCAAAAAAAGAATTCAAATTTAGCTCCTTCATTTACAAGTTGCATGAGATTGGTCAAGTTAATAAAGCTCTCTGAATCTTAGTTTTGTTATCTGTAAAAGTACAAAGAATAATGCCTTACCTCACAAAACTGTTGCAAAAATTACATGAAATAAAAAGAAATTACATGAAGTAACATATATAATATATTTAACATGGTCTGGCATGTTTAAAATGTGCTCAGTAACTGGTGATGTTGCCTATGAACCTTATGCAGTGTCCTGGATGTTAAGATGCCGTTAATTGCCCCAAAGTAATGTACTTAAAATAAGTAATAATAAAATAATACAAGGGTATATTGTTGGATGGTATTGAATATCTTTTGTCATAAAGGGAATACTATGATGCATTTTTGAAATAGCTGCAATTGCATTGTGTAGCCAATATGAATAGTCAAGATCTTATGTTTCACTGCCAGTCTTTCTCTTGTTTTAGATAAATAGATTGGTAGCCTTTGAAAATCATTGCTTTTTTAAAAAAATATCAATTATTGTTTGTTTCACATGGCTTTGCAGAAATGAATAATGGTGATTTCAACTTTGGTGAAAATCAGAAAGCTGTGGACATATGAAATGTTAGCTTGTAGTATGAGTTATTTTAAAATAGTTCACCTTGCTATTATACTGCAGATAAGGTCAATGAATATTCAAAAGTAACTTAGAATAAGTAGAAATGCTACATTTCCATCAGTTCTTTTTCCTGGTTTTTACTAACACAACAACCACAACCATTAACTTCTTCTTTTCCTTTCAGAGAAGGGAGATGATGACAGCAAGAAAGTGGTTGCAGAGATCATGGCAAGATGTTTTGTTCCAAGTTTAATAACAACCACCTCCTGGGAGGGATTTCATTTTGTTGGTCATGAGATTCGAATTACCGAAGCCATGGATTCTTACGGTGCTGTTGTTTGGCCATCGGTATAATTTCACATAGAATTTGCTACCTTTCAATGATTTTTCAGCCAGTTTTGTTCATTACTGTGTACTATTTGGAAGAGAGAAAATAGGTTCTATTGTTCTAGTTTATGACCTCAAACAGCACTAAAACTTAGGAAAACGCTTCCAGCAATCAGTTCTATTTTTGACTTGAAGGGTTGATTGACAACGAGCACTGTTTACACTGCCAGTGTTTTGTGACCATTGGAGTTTAGAATAGCAAACATTTTTATTTCCCATTAAAACTGGCTCCATTTGAGTTAAATAGTCATAATGAAATCTATTAGTCTCAACATGCAGAGTGTTCTAAAATGTCACCAGTCCTTTACCAATTGTCCATGAAGGGGACAGACCACCCCCTACCACTGTCTGCCCCAATCCCACACACTTCTTTGAAATGACTATTATTATTAGAAGTTGCTTTCTTTGTTTTATTTTATTTTTAAAAAAATGTTTATTTATTTTTGAGAGAGTACGAGTAGAGGAGGGTCAGAGAGAGAGAATCCCAAGCAGGCGTCACTGTCAGCACAGAGCCTGAAATGGGCCTTGAACCTACGAACCATGATCATGACCTGAGCAGAAGTTGGTCATTCAACTGACTGAGCCACCCAGGCACCCCAGAAGTTGCTGTCTTTAAAGATAATCAGGGGCATCTGGGTGACTCAGCTGGTTGAGCATCTGACTTCGGCTCAGGTCATGATCTTGCAGTTCATGAGTTTGAGCCCCGTGTTGGGCTCTGTGCTGACAGCTCAGAGCCTGGAGCCTGCTTCAGATTCTGTGTCTCCCTCTCTCCACCCGCCCCCTTCTTCTGCTCTGTCTCTCAAAAATAAAAAGAAAAAACATTAAAAAAAATTTAAAGATAATCAAACCTACACAATTGAGTTCCATAGTTTCATTTCTCTTATCTCCCCAACAGTACCCAAGGACTTTTTCTAGCCTAATATTGAACCTATTGGAGGATGTACCTCTGTTGTGATGTGTACGTACACACACACATGTTCACACATGTACATACATATAGTATTAGTGTATATGGTGTATTTATCTAATAGACTTTAATTTCAGTTTCTGTTGTTACTTGCCGAGAACTTTTTTTTTTTTTTTTAACTTTCATAGGCCCTTGTTCTATGCTATTTTCTGGAAACAAATGTAAAGCACTATAATATGGTTGACAAAAATGTGATTGAAATTGGAGCTGGAACAGGGCTGGTCTCCATCGTGGCAAGTTTACTTGGTAAGTAGGGACTCTTGATTGAATGGGGTCAGAGAATTACATGATCAGATGCAATTACTTGCTTTTGCTGTCTAGTTTACTATAACCTAGGCTAATTTTTAGCTCCTTAATTGTTTGAATGGGCTTCATCAAGAAACACTGCCAATTTTATTTATTTATTTTTTTGTTTGTTTGTTTTGAGACAGAGACAGAGACAGCGAGTGGGGAGGGGCAGAGAGGGAGAGAGAGAATCTCAAGCAGGCTCTACACTGTTAGCACAGAGTTTGATGTGGGGCTCGAACTCACGAAACCACGAGATCATGACCTGAGCTGAAACCAAGAGCCAGACACTTAAGCGACTGAGTCACCCAGGCATTCTGAAACACTGCCAATTTTAAAGTCACCTTACTGGTTTCTTTCAGAATTTTCTGTGAAGTTGTATTAATTCTGCTCATGGAGAACCAAGTCACGAGTGTATTGTAACTGGGAGCTGTGTTCAGGCCTCCTGGCTGCTAGGGGAGTCATGTGGGATACAAGGCCCAGGGGGATGTCTTGCTGCTGGCTCTGGCCATCTTTGTTTAAATGGTAGCCCTGTTTCAACATTCCTGAGCAGCCAGATATTCCTTTTGGGTTTTGGAGCCCTGTGCTTTCGTGAAAAAGCACCTGTTGGAAGAGAGAAGGAGTGTTATCAATCATGTCTGCTTCTAATTTTAGGTGTTTCCCCTTGAATTTCTTTTCCCAGCTCATCTCTGTTCTTTTTCTGGGACCCCTTCTTCTCTTACCAGTGTTCTCTTGTCTCATGGAATGTGTGACAGTCCCTACATACGCCTGAGCCTGCTTCACTTCCTCTCTTGTTGTTACCTGTTGCATTGCCTCTGTTTAGCTGCCTTCTCTGATGGGTGCTCCCCAAGTCTGTCTTGGTTTTCTTGATCTTTAGAAGTGCACACCTGCCAGTCTATAATCTTGAGAGGAATTCAAAATTTAGCAATTTACAATTTTCTAAATGCTGGGGAAATATAGGACCCTTGAAGTCTTCCATATATATTTTAAAATTGCTTCTTCAGATATTGCTTTCTGAAGTCAGTATTCCGTTTAGTATGGGTACTCAGAGGTACTACTGGATTTGTACCCAAAGGCTTCCTGATCAGGAGCACATTTGTGCTTCAGAAAGTCATTTGTTCCATTAAAAATAATTGGTCCTTTTAGGCTACTTGTATAACTTAACACAAATAACAAAAGATGGAGACGGATGGTGTTCTGCTCTCTAGACACAAAGATCTTCAGAGTCAGGTAGTTCATATTCACTCTGGACAGTTGGAGGTGGGGTGGGGGGAGGTCTTCCTGATCTTGGGATTTTAAAAAGATTTGTTGAAAATGATAGACCCACCCACACTAGAATGTGACAATTCATATTTCTCTGATTCTACCAATGATACACATGTTTCATATTTCCCACAAAACATAATCAATGGCCAGAGAAACTTGTCATCATGACTAAGGAGTGATTTCTTAACTGGTCTGGGCTGTGCTATACTTCTCTCCCAGTTCTGCTTTCTTATTTCTTACACCAGTCTCTTCTTGTCTGATGATGTGGAATTGGCCAGTCCCTAGATTTATTTACACGTTATATTCAGTCTCTGCTACTGCTCAAATTTTACTTTAAGGGCCAAATTTTATTGGTTATTGGTTTTTACAATTTTGCCTCTTCCAATTTCTTCCTGAAAATGACCACTACTATTCGCTTTTCACTCAGAGGCTGTGCACATCTTCTTCATATGCGTATTCTGTCCTGCATCTGTGGTCCTTGGCTGTAGGAACACTATGTGTGTGTCAGGGCTAGGTTTTAAACATCTTTTGATGGGAAGATTCATATTTGTAAAGTGGTCAAGCTGAGAACTTGGGCATAAACATGGATGTCATGACATTTCCAATGTAATTGCATTAAAAATTCTTTCTGCACCTGAGTGCCTCCTGTTCAATGATAGAATGCCCATGTAATATACTCTCATTTCGGTTCACATGACTTGGGCTCAGCATTCTTTTAGCAAATAACCTATGCACTGCAAATAACCTATGTACTGAAATAACCTATTTCAGCAGTGACTTCTGATTTTTCCATTGAGGGTTCCAAATACTTTTTTTTTAAATTTTTATTATTTTATTTTTAATTTATTTATTTTTAAATTTACATCCAAGTTAGTAGCATATAGTGTAACAATGATTTCAGGAGTATATTCCTTAATTTCCCTTATGCATTTAGCCCATCCCTCCTCCCACAACCCCTCCAGCAACCCTCTGTTTATTCTCCATATTTAAGAGTCTCTTATATTTTGTCTCCCTCCCTGTTTTTATATATTTTTGCTTCCCTTCCCTTATGTTCATCTGTTTTGTATCTTAAATTCTTCACATGAATGAAGCCAAATGATATTTGTCTTTCTCTGACTAATTTTGTTTGCATTAATACCCTCTAGTTTCATCCACACAGTTGCAAATGGCAAGATTTCATTCTTTTTGATTGATGAGTAATACTCCATTGTACATATATACCACATCTTCTTTATCCATTCATCCAACGATGGACATTTGGGCTCTTTCCATACTTTGGCTATTGTTGATAGTGCTGCTATAAACATGGGGGTGCATGTGTCCCTTCGAAACAGCACACCTGTATCCCGTGGATAAATGCCTAGTAGTGCAATTGCAGGGTCGTAGGGTAGTTCTATTTTTAATTTTTTGAGGAACCTCCATACTGTTTTCCAGAGTGGCTGCACCAGTTTGCATTCCCACCAGCAGTGCAAAAGAGATCCTCTTTCTCCACATCCTCATAAACATCTGTTGTTGTCTATGTTGTTAATGTTAGTCATTCTGACAGGTGTGAGGTGGTATCTCATTGTAGTTTTGATTTGTATTTCCTTGTGGATGAGTGATGTGGAGCATTTTTTCATGTGTCGGCTGGCCATCTGGATGTCTTCTTTGGAGAAGTGTCTATTCATGTCTTCTGACCATTTCTTCACTGGATTATTCACTTTTTGGGTGTTGAGTTTGATAAGTTCTTTATAGATTTTGGATCCTAACCTTTTGTCTGATATGTCATTTGCAAATATCTTCTCCTATTCTGTCGGTTGCCTTTTAGTTTTGCTGATTGTTTTCTTGGCTGTGAGAGATTTTTTATTTTGATGAGGTCCCAATATTTCATTTTTGCTTTTGTTTCCCTTGCCTCGGGAGACAGACATGTTGAATAAGAAGTTGCTGCGGCCAAGATCAAAGAGGTTTTTGCCTGCTTTCTCCTTGAGGATTTTGATGGCTTCCTTACATTGTCTTACATTGAGGTCTTTCATCCATTTTGAGTTTATTTTGGTGTCTGGTGTAGGAAAGTGGTCCAGGTTCATTCTGCATGTCGCTATCCAGTTTTCCCAGCACCACTTGCTGAAGAGACTGTCTTTATTCCATTGGATATTCTTTCCTGCTTTGTCAAAGATTAGTTGGCCATACATTTGTGGGTCCATTTCTGGGTTTTCTATTCTGTTCCATTGATCTGAGTGCCTATTTTTGTGCCAGTACCATACTATCTTGATGATTACAGCTTTGTTATACAACTTGAAGTCTGGGATTGTGATGCTTCCAGCTTTGGTTTTCTTTTTCAAGATTGCTTGGCTATTCGGGGTCTTTTCTGGTTCCATACAAATTTTAAGATTATTTGTTCTAGCTCTGTGAAGAATGCTGGTGTTATTTTGATAGGTATTGCATTGAATATGTAGATTGCTTCAGGTAGTGTTGACGTTTTATCAGTATTTGTTTTTCCTATCCAGGAGCATGGAATCTTTTTTCCATTTTTTTGTGTCTTCTTCAGTTTCTTTCATAAGCTTTCTATAGTTTTCAGTATATAGATTTTTTATCTCTTTGGCTAGATTTATACCTAGGTATTTTATGGTTTTTGATGCAGGAGTTTCCAAATACTTTGACTTTTCCCGTTCTCTAGATTATTTTTCTCCTAGCGTATAGTAAATAGAAAATAACAACAGAAATAATAATAAAACAAAAACCCCAGGAGAACAGAAAATGCAATGGAGTGCAAAAGTACCATGGGAATCTAATTTTTTTTAAGGGGACGTATAAGGCTACTTTAGCATCTGTGTTGAAGAGATTTCCTTCCTGTGTGTAGTGATCAGTCGTTTCCGTGGGGTTAGCGATTGTGCAGAATTGTAAATGCATGTTGGCCTGAAACCTGATTGTTTTACCTTATCCCTCGAGGATTACTTTTCCTACTGTTCTTTGTTTCATAGGTGCACATGTGACTGCCACAGATTTACCTGAATTACTTGGAAACCTGCAATATAATATTTCCCGAAACACCAAAATGAAATGTAAGCATTTGCCTCAGGTTAAAGAACTCTCCTGGGGTGTAGCTTTAGATGAGAACTTCCCCAGATCTTCCAACAATTTTGACTACATCCTGGCAGCTGATGTTGTCTACGCTCATCCTTTCCTGGAAGAACTCCTCATTACCTTTGACCATCTGTGCAAAGAAACTACCGTCATCCTCTGGGTCATGAAATTCAGGTTGGAGAAAGAAAATAAATTTGTAGATAGATTTAAGGAGTTATTTGACCTGGAGGAGATTTCCAGTTTCCCCAGCCTGAATATTAAGTTGTATAAAGCTGTGAAGAAAAGCCGGAGGAGTGCAAGGAAAGGAAAGGTGGTTTCCAGAAGAGTGTTCCTTTAAAGAAGACCCTGGATGATCTGATGTAGCAGTGACTTTCCCAAGTCACTTGCCTCATAAACTTGCCTCACCCCAGACAGGAATTTTCCCACATATAGCACCTGAGTCTAGAAGATGGCTAAGCTGTACCGTGTGGTCATTGGTTAGGACAGAGTTGACTTTTCTTATCCCTCAATAGCACCATTTATTATTATTATCATTTTATTAAATGGTACTATTGTTTGTAATGTGTAATTGTAGGATAATTTTTAATATCTCTAAAATGAACATTGCTATCGCTTTAGACATGAGCTTATCTGATTCTCTCTTTAGAAATAAAGAAATGGATTACAATGGGATCTGCAAGTAAATCTGAAAAGGCAGATACATAATATAATGGTAACTAGGAGATTAATTTTGTGGTTTTCCTTAGTGCCACCTTATAGGTGGTCAGTGGTCTCTGCTTGGCAGGGTAGGCCTCGAGCACAACCTCTGAAATCAATCATGCATGTGGAGCTGAGGTCACAGGCAAGGACATTTCATTCTAGTAAATGAAAAATGACTGGAGGCAAACATTAACACAGTTGAGATTTTGGAGAAGTAATTGTTTAATATTCAAGCCATGTACAGTTATGTTGTATCACAGAGAGAGAAATAAATATAAAAACTTTGGGTTGAAAATACACATGAAAAGATTTGGGCTCCTAAACTCAAATCACCAGATACAGGGCTGGTTTTAAAGTTTAAAGCTTTTCTGATGCACATATATAGACCTGGATACCTGAAATCCTACGTGATTTTCTTCACACAGACCTTAGAGATTAGAACAAAGACCGCTGTAATTAAAGTCAGTGCAAGGAGGGTAAAAAACGAGGATTCTGTACCAGTGGTTCAGACTCCATTGGTTGGTGGTTATCACTTTTGTGATGTTCCTCAGGCTGGTACTTCTTCTCCTAAGCCCACCCCTGTGCTTTGCTGGAAGTTGTCAGCCACTCAGGGTCCAGCAGAGCTGACAGAAGGACTTCCTAGGGTCCTGATGTGTAAGAAGGAGGCTGATGTACTCCCAGTGGGTTTTTGGCTGTGCAGCCCACAGGGCTGTCTCCCAGGGACTCCTGACATTTATGTGGTCTTTTCTGGTTTTCACAGTCCATTACTACATAAAGTTGTGTGATCCTCACAACTTTTCTAGGAAGTCTAGGGACTATCATTATCCCTGCCTCACATGCAGCCTTGCTGGGGCTGTGAGGGTGGTCACCTGCCCCAAGCACACAGCTCCAGAGGGTGGGCCTCAGACCCAGCTTGTCTGAGAAGAGGGCCTGTGTTCTTTAAGTTTATTTATTTATTTTGAGACAGAGAGTGAGAGAGAGTGCGTGAGCATGCGTACATGAGCAGGGGAGGGGTAGAGAGAGAGGGAGAGAGAGAATCCCAAGCAGACTCTGCACTGTCAGCACAGAGCCTGACGGGGGGGTCGATCTCACAAGCTGTGAGATCATGATCTGAGCCGAAGTCAAGAGTCTAGACGCTTAACCGACTGAGTCACCCAGGTGCCCCTAGGGCCTGTGTTCTTCACAACTGCACTGCTTTTATGTATTTAGAACAGCAATTTTCAAGCTCCTTTGTAAATGGGTGAAGTCATCTCTTCAAAATGGGATCAGTCCCCAGAAAGGTAAGCAAAGACATTAGGAGAATGAGAACCGCCCTTCCTTATATTTTTCCTCGTTTCTTGCCTTAACTGGGTGGTTCGTGCAGGTGCATTTGGAAGGTGACATTTAAGCAAAGCAGGAAGGAGGTGAGGGAAGAAGCGGTGCATATATCCAGGGAAGTGTGTTCTACGCAGAAGGGGCAGCCAGGCCAGGACCTTAAGACAGGAGCGTGCCAGTCCTTGAGCAGAAACAGTGAAGGCCAGTGTGCTTTGGAGCAGGGCGAGGGGGGACGCTGGTTAGTCAGAGGGGCTGAGGGGGCCAGGTCACGTCTGATCGTCACTGCAGGCTGGCTTCTTCAGAAGCAGACTCTGAGGTGGTGTCTTGTTCACCAGTTCTTGATCAGGGGGTGCTTGTTGGTATCTAGATTTGTGGAAAGGGGTGGGACAGAAGGTCGAGCTGCAGTGCAGGCCTGGCCCCATGGGGCCCTGAACTGAGAATGGCCTGAGTGGCCCTGTGTTGGGCCTTGGTGACCCCACATCACTCAGTCACTGGATGCACGCTGCCCTGGGAAGGCTCTGTGACCTCGTGTGAGGTGACTCTTCGGCATCCCCAAGGATGCTGACAGCTGAGGTCCGTCTACTGCAGCACTTCGAGCAGCCAGGTAAGAAGTTTTCCGGAAGGGGACTTGGGCAACACATCACAGTGTGCACCACTGCCTCTAGGGCCACTGAAGCACTTGGGCTTTTTTCCAGTGAAGTGTAGAATCAATGGATGATTGCAGTAGAGGGAGACAGCATCAGTCCGGGTGAGGACCACGCTGGCTGCCGTTTGGAGAATACTGTGAAGTGGCCAAGGGACTGGTTAGGAGGTTGTGGCAGCCGTCCAGGTAACCAGGAGGGCAGAGCCCGCAGCAGGAATGAGCCCTAGAGGTGGTGAGAAGTGGTCGTTTGTAGAAGCATTTGGAAGCCGGAGCCAACAGACATTCCCTCTGTGCAAAGGAGTCAAAGGTGATTCTAAAGTGTTTGAGCCCAGCTATTCGATGTAACGTTAGAGTCCTCAGCTTAGAGATGGTTTGTAAAGCTCGTTCATGGAGCAAGAGGAAAGAGAAGAAGGCAGGGATGGAGCCCCGAGGCTGGCCAACATGAGGAGCACACATAGGTGTGTTTGGGATTTATTTGAGCTCGTGCCCCTCACCCACAAGTTACGATAGTATCTGTTGACTCTTGAAACCACAGCAGTTTCAAACGGGTCAGCGGAGTTCCAAATCTCCTCACAGCTGACTTGCGAGCTTCTAGGACGGTTTTAGCTGTGGTGGCAGGAATCCAGGGCTAACATGTGAATACAATGGCTCCTCTGCTAAATGTTTGACTATCACTACCCAGCTATTTTTAGGTAGAATAGATAAAGTGTCCTTCTTTTCCAAGACCGAGTTAGGACCAAGCCAGCCATATGGTTCTTCTTTTCCTAAGTGTCAGTCTGTCAAATGCAATGTTCCATAGCCATTGTTTTATTCTGTTTATAGCATTCACTTGCAAATTTTAACACCCACCCACACACACTGTGTGCGTGTCTACTTTTATCTTTTTGCTTTAGGTTCTCCACACTTGTCTAGATTCAGTTTCATAATAATTTGATTTCAAAAGATGTCATTTGAGGAAGTCTTTTCTATCTTACAAGTTTATTTTATGGCTAGGAGTTGGTTTGTTAACTTTAGTCCAAGGTAGTTTATGAATTTTGCCTTTACTCCACTTTTTCTGTGTGTGTGTGTGTGCTTTTTTTTTTTGACAAGTTAAACTATGCTACTGAAAACCTAGTCCAATTCTTGCAGTGACTTTCCAGATTTCTAATAGAATAAACACACTGTCAAGGTTTTAATAGAGGGTTATCACAGAATAGTTGTTGCTTCACAGCAGACGTACCAACTTGCTAGTGATTCTCTGCAGCTTAAAATTTATGGGGGCACCTGGGAGGCTCAGTCAGTTGAGTTTTTGACTTCGGCTTAGGTCCTAGATCTCGCCGTTCATGAGTTCAAGCCCCATGTCAGGCTCTGTGCTGAGAGCTCAGAACCTGGAGCTTGCTTTGTAGTCTGTGTCTCCCTCTCTCTCTGCCCCTCCCCCACTCACACTCTGTCTCTCTCTCTCAAAAATAAATAGACATTAAAAAAATTAAGAAAAATTTACATGTTACACACAGGTAAACACAGAAAATTGCTGTGCCCCAGCCAGTATCAATTGACGTTAGGAAACTACATACTATACGAAAATCTTCTATTTTAGAATTTACTGATATGTCCTATTTCACTTGTGCCAGTTTTTGTCAACCAGAATTAAAAAAAAATTGGTTTCTATTCCATATTTATATTCTTTTTTTGGGATAAAGATTTGTGGCATTGGGTAACTTCTGAACAGATTTGGAGCCAATGGTATAAATTCATTATTGTGGAAAAAACAGGAAAGGAAACATAACAGAATGTTCCTTTATTTTATTTTATTTTATTTTATTTTATTTTATTTATTTTATTTTATTTTATTTTAATTTATTTTAATTTAATTTTTTTAAATCCTTGGGTTCCAGGAGCATGAAGTTCTCTGTAAGTTCCTGGTCTTTGTGGGCAGAGACCATTTCCAACTTGTTTTAGTTGTTTTATTTTTTTATTTAAAAATTTTTATTTTATTTTTTTAATGTTCATTTATTTTTTGAGAGAGAGAGAGATACAGGGTGAGCAGGGGAGGAGCAGAGAGAGGGAGACACAGAATCTGAAGCAGGCTCCTGGCTCTGAGCTGTCGGCACAGAGCCTGATGTGGGGCTCAAACCCATAAGCTGTGAGATCATGACCTGAGCTGAAGTTGGATGCCCAACCAACTGAGCCACGCAGGCACCCCTCCAACTTGTTTTAAACAGTACCATTGGTGTATGGGCAGGTAAATCATTTCTGAATATCCTTTGGAAGTAAAACACATCCACTGGGTAGGATTTTCATACAAGAAAAGATTTACATGTACTAACATTGAAAGCAAACTGGTAACCTTGGGCTTCAGAAATAAAAGATTAAAAAAATGTTTTTTTAAATGTTTATTTATTTTTGAGAGAGAGAGAGAGCGAGCGAGAGAGAGAGAGAGAGAACGTGAGCAGGGGAAGAGTAAAGAGAGAGGGAGACATAGAATCTGAAGCAGGCTCCGGGCTCTGAGCTGTCAGCACAGAGCCTGATGTGGGGCTCTAACTCATGAACCATGAGATCATGACCTGAGCCAAAGTCGGTCGCTTAACCAACTGAGCCAACCTGTTTCCTCTAGAAATAAAAGATTTAAAGTCAACCTTAAGTAGATCAGATGGGTTTATTGATACGCTTAGAAGAAAATTAATATCCTGTGCCTCCTCCTTCATTGAAACTTAGTTTTCAATGAAGTCTGCATGTGGACGAAAATAATTGTCAAATATGTGCATTTTTTTTTCTCCATCAAATTATAAGGAAAAATTAAGAAAGAAGATTGGGCCTGGAACAGATAAATAATTTCACAAAGTGCAGGGGGATACAGGCAAAGCAAGATTTAAAAACCATAGACGCTTGGTTCACAGTTCTTTAGGTCTTCTTTCTGGAGCCTGGAAATTGTTCACAAATGGTTTCCACATCCGGGTTTTGGTATTTTTGAGTTTGTGATGTGAAATTCAGTCCAGAATACTTACCTGCAAGCCCAGTTTCAGTGTCTGCTCTGTTTCCAGGTGCCAGACAAAATGGAAGACACTGCTCTGTATTCTTACGTGGCTGTATGAACGGGGCAGTTGGGGCCTTAGTTAGCACCGGTTAGTTGTGTTGTCCTATTAGTTCCTTTATGAAAAGTTCCCCGGCTGGACACTGGTGTGTCCTCAGACTGTGTGTAGCTGTGTAGGGTTTAGACTGCTGGGCACACATAACACCACCGATGTCTGTTCCTCCCAAATGACCTTTGGCCTCTGTCATGAGCTGTGCTTTCATCGGGACAGCTCGCAGGACGATTTTTACCTCTCAGCTCTCCCAGTTTCCTCGTTTCTAAGGCAGTTGTCTTGACATGAAATCCAATCAAGTTTTAGAACTGGTGCTCAAACATCAAGGAATTTAAAAGCATCATTAAACATGAAAACAGATGTCCAGGTCAAATTTTGTGATAAATGACATTAAGAAAAAAAAATTTGAAAAGATACTGGCTGTCTGCTGCCACCACTAATGCTTTACCATACCAAAGCATTTTGTCTGGTTTTCCAAGCAGAAGCAGGGCCAAATAAGATTAAAACAGTCCCTTAACAAATATCTTAATAGCCAGCTGTTATTTCATAATGCCACAAATATAGGACACAAGGCTTCTGAAAACTAGTTATTTGGTAAATGCTACATTTTGTAGTTTAGGGTTTGAAAATTTTCATATTTTCATTGTCCACGGTCTATATAGCTATACTCTTTTTTGTTTTATGAGTCAGCCCCTTACCTTCACTGTTGTTTTTTTTTGTTTTTTTTACTGTCATGATTTAATTTGGGTTTTCTTATCTAGTGTCATGATTTAATTTGGGTTTCTTATCTCTTTCTGTGTTTCCTTTGTTGGAAGAGTATAAATCATGATGGCAAAGGTTGTCTCTTTGTCACAAACCATCATAAATAAGCCCAAACAACAGGCCATAAAAATGTAAGAAATTCTTAGATTAAAAAACATGAGTAATGTTTTCTACCCACCTGGTGTTCAGAGGTAAAAGTACACTTTGCATCTAGTAAATTATTAACAGTTTTTAAACCAAGGATTTCCTCCTTCCTTAGGATCTCTGTGATTAATAGGTATTCAATTTAAGAATTAGAAAGATGTCAAACATGATAAACACGTTTCATAATTATGTATTAAAAGGAGGAATTGAGGAATAATTATAAGATTATAATTAGGTATAATGATTATACAGTTGTAATAAATTTATATAATAAGAACGGGCAGCATTCTCGGAGTGGAGAGAGCAAAGAGCTACAGGTACTAGGAACAGATTTCATATTTTTGAAAGAACTCAAGGAGGGTTAAAGGCAATTACAAGAAGACAAAATAACTAATACAACTACCTTTTACTTCCTTTGGAGTTTATTCTTTCTCTTCCAGGAAGCCATCTGATGGCTGTCATTCATTCATTCATTCATTCATTCATTCATTCAATATTTGTTGAAAACTCACAATATGCCAAGCAGGGGCTGTAGACACAGTGAACAGTGTAGATGGGCCACTCCTCCCAGAGACCTGAAGTTCCACATGAACAGGCAGACAGGGAGATCAGTGCCTGGGGGAGTGGGGTGGGGAACAGACTGTTCTGGTAGGAGAGAACCTAACATCGTACCAGGGAGTCAATGAGGGCTTGCTGGATAAGTGACCCGTATAGCTGGAGATGGAGAGCGGAGAGGGGATGCATTCTGGACAGAAGGAACATCACGTGGGAAGCTTTTCAGACAGCCAACAGTGACCCATTTGAACTACTCCCTGGAAAAAATTGTGGCTTTATTGCCCCTTGCTGAAATAAGTCCATTGGTGAAATACTCATTGTTTTGCACTCTATTTTAGATATTTTACATAGGGCATCTCACTGAATACCTTTTAATACCTTAGAGGCATTAGCCCAGTTTACGTATGAAGAAACCGAGGCTCAGTGGCAGTAAGCAGCTTCTCCAAGGTTACACCTGTGGGTAGACTGAGATGGGAACCCGGTCCCTGTGGCACCAAAGCTGGTGCTTCATGTCCCTTTTCCCCTCTGAGCCCTGCAAGAACATCCTGAATTTGAATTTTATTCTAGCTAATTCTGAGCAATCTAATTTACTGAATATTGTCTTTATTTGCCTCCTGAGCACAAATTAGCTGTAGTGGAACACTACTGAGATGAACTCCCTTTCACAATGTGCCATGAAGAGTATGGTTTTAGAAATGTGTGTATATACCCAGCAAATTCTTAACTTTTTCTTTGCGTGGAACATTGGACAAATACTGGATTAAAGATATGTAGTGATCTTCAAATAGCCAGTGTGGGGGTAAAGAAAGACCCCCTGTATAAGGCGGTATGGAGTTGGAAGCCAAGCTGTTTTTTTATTGAAAGACAACCCAGGGGGAAGGAAGTGGAGGGGTGTTGGATGGCCTCAGGTGACTCCTCAGCAGAAAAGGCCAAGGGGGCGGGGCTGAACTTTAAAACCTCATCCGATCTGTCAATGATGCTAGTGTTTACAAGCCTGTTACTAGGTGCTGACGCTCACGGCCTCAGCACAGAGGTAAGCCCCGGGGTGATGTGAGCATGCCGGTTCCCAGAAACCGCCTTTCAGCAATCTTTCAAGGTGAGGGCAGCCTTGACTCAGGCAGTGTAGGCTTTTGAAGCCAAACAAGAGGGCAAAGGGACTCTGACAGGGAGACTGGACGTTCATCAGCATCTCCGCGGCAAAGTGCTGGTCTCAGTGGAAATGGCCTGAGGTTCATCCGATGACAGGCACCTTGGTTCTGGGGGGTTGATGTTGCTGACTGAGCCTCAAACACTGGCCAGGGGTCTGGACAGGTGGCCGGATGTAAGCCCATGTGGTTCAGCGGGTGCTGCCATGGTGCCAGAAGCTGGCAGTTCTCAGAGGCTGTCATGTGAGGGTGAAGCTCAGAGGACTGTGCAGGTTGGCACTGAAGAGTGACATGAGCCAGTGTAGTCACGGAATGTTCCAGGGTCGAGAGGAGGAAAAACGATGTGTCTCAAACTTCTGGTGGGAGATGGCTTCCCTGGGCAGTCACTTCAAAGGCAGGATGGTAGGGATGGAAACTCCAGGGAGCAAGCCTCAAGGTCAGTGAGGACAAGGAATCGCAGAGTACGTTGGTCTCTCATAGTCTTTCTGTTGGATGTATTCCTGGTCGATGTTTACACCGACCAGAAACTGACGCCTGCTGACTGACGTCTCTGCTAAGCCAGTGACTGAACGAGGAGTCTGATACATGCAAGAAGTCGAAGCCAACATCTGAGGATATTTCAGCTCGCGTGCCAATATAACCTACCTCAGATAAAAAGCTTGCTTTGATTCCGTCTTATTCTTCGGACAAGTAGGTGAAAAGCTAAGGATTTGGATACCATTCCTCCAAAGCTTCCAGAATAAAATCTGAAGTTACCGAAAATTGCCACTGGGAGGCCCCAGTGCTCTGTAAAATAAACGTTCCCTTCCGAATAAAGAAGTGAAAATAAAAGAAATGATTTAAACAAGTGAATTGAATTATGAAAGATTATATGCAAATGCATCCAGAGCGACAAGGGGTAAATACACAACAGTATAATGTGATAAATATGTGGTGCCGTCCTCCTTAATTAGGGATTGTTTAAATTCCACCCCTTGCCTCAGCACTGTGCACTCTTAGGAAATAAACTCTCCAAGAAAAGGAAAGGAAGGGCTGATTTTCAGGTCTTTGAATGCTGAACAGGTGTTCACCTGGCTGTGTGTGAGTGTTCATGTTTATGTACTTGTGTGAGGGAGGAAGGAGGGGAGGCAGGAAGAGAAGAGTAAGAGAATGGGGAGGGGTCGCTGAAAGAGACTGTCCTTTAGTGGGGAAGACAGGTTTGGATTCTTGCAGCCTGAGAAGAAAAAATATCTGGCCGGACTTGCCAGATTTTGATTTCTTATAATGCATTCATTCTCAAACTTGAGCGTGCATCAGAATCACCTGGAGAGCTTATTAAGCACAACCTGTTGGGCTCAGAGTTTCTGATTCAGTAGATCTGGAATGGGTCCCGAGAACTTGCACTTCTAATGGGTTCCCCGGTGATGCTGATGCTCCTGGTCTGGGGACCCCACTTTGAGAACCACTGTTGTCATACGTTATATTCCAGCCTTTGGCGTGTAGGGCATTTAGGCATATAAGGGAGATGCCTCCATCTAATTGTTCTATGTTTCCCCTATTCAGTTCATCTTTTGTATCTGACGATTCATATCTTAAGAGGTACCCTCTTCCTGAAATGAACATTCTCCCCCATGAAACCTTCCACGAACCCCCTTAGGGAAGTCCCTGTAGGCTCCGTTCTTTCTAACTTGTTGGGAGGACAGCTTCATTCAATATTGCAAATTATGGACTAATCTTTTTACTTGCACTTAATGTTCTTTTTTTTTTAAAGTTTATTTATTTATTTTGAGGGGGAGAAGGAGCAGAGAGAGAGAATCCTAAGCAGTGGAATCCCCATGACTGCGTGATCATGACCTGAGCCAAAATCAAGAGCAGGATGCTTAACTGAATGAGCCATCCAGGTGCCCCACACTTAATGTTCTTTTATGTTTATGCACCATTTCTGTCCATTTTGAGTCTAACACTTCAAGCATAGTTATAAATAGACTATGAAGTAAAGAGGGAATGAGAAAAACGGTACGTAGATTATTTCACAGTCAAAGACTAAGGGGATGTTTCTTGAAATTCTAGGTTGGGGATTCTGAATATAAAATGCTTGTAAGCTATTGAATAACAGACAGTGGCAATGTTTGATTTTATTACTATAGCATGTAATAGCTCTATATTCAAATGGGCTTTTAATTAAAAAATGTGTTGATGCTCCTATACCAGAGATTTGACTCCCAACCCTTATATAGTCTTTACAGGGGAAGTTCCAATATACACCTAGTGGTAGCATTTGGGGCAGGAGTCTTGGTGGTGCAAAGGAGTTTGTCAGGGGGAGGCCAGGAGTGGGAGAAGCGCAGCCAAGAAGAGTTGTTTTTTTTTTTAACGTTTTTATTTATTTTTGAGAGAGAGAGAGAGAGAGAGCAAGTGGGGGAGGGGCAGAGAGATAGGGAGACGCAGATTCCAAAGCAGGTCCAGGCTCTGAGTTGTCGGCACAGAGCCCAACGCCGGGGCTCGAACTCCCGGAGATCATGAGCTGAGCTGAGGTCAGGTGCTTAACTGACTGAGCCACCCAGGTGCCCCGAGAAGAGTTACTGATCTCATCAGTGTAGAAGTGTACCTGGGCAAGCACCCCTGTTTTCATCTACCATCACCACTTGCTGGATAAGGGAGATGTTGGCTTTGGTGAGAATTTTTACCACAAATGAATTATTCTGGCAGTACAATATAGTATTTTTTCTTTTTTCAAATTTGTGATGAAGTAGTCCTATTCTTCCATGAAATTGGCATACTAATACCACCAAGTAGACAATGTCCATGAAGTAACTTGAAAAACTGGAAATCATCATCATAGCAAAAAATGATTTTAAAAGCGATCAGAAAATTTTGGGAGTAGGTGTGAAAGGAAGTGTATTTTCTCTTTTCTAATATGAACACAGACTCCTCGTGTTGAAACAGTGTGCTCAAGGCAGTAATGTTCACCCTTAGCCGTCAATCAGAGCCCTTGTGAAGCTGGAGAGAAATGCTGTTTCCTTGGCCCAGCCTCAACCCACTGGATAAGAACCCTGAGGGGCTGCGATGGGTGCATTTTGGTGTAAAAATCTGTGTTTTTTTTTCAAAGCTCTCCACAGACTCTGTTGATTGGCCATTTGGGGGGAATTATTGGTTTGGTGTATTGACTAATCATGCCCAGATTGTCCCTCTTTGGCTCTTGCTGCACTCTTCATGGCTTTTGAGTTACTGAATCACTTATGAATTTCAAGTTTTCTCATTGCATGTAATTGCTAGATAGAGAATTTTCCACACGAAAGCCTCCAACTGTATTGAAACCAACCCCAGGCATATCCTAAGATACATTTCCCCTGGAGCTCAGTCAATACAGATTAATTAATTGTTTTTGGATGAAGGAAAACATACTACCTCACCTCAGCACTAGAATATTAATTGATCTAATCAATAGAAATTGGAATATTGCCATGTTAAACACCAACTACATCCTTTGCTCAATGAGCCACAACACCACCATTTTCCAACATCCCAAGTTCAGTCTCCCAGAACAGGGGTTCTGCTTTTCACAAGGCTGTGGACAGGTGTTATGTAGAAAGGAAGCCTCAGCAGTGAGTGAGATGCGTCAAGCTAAAGGGAAAAATCAAGAGTGACTGCACAGGTCCCAAGGGTGGGCACTCTCCTGGGTTCTCTGTGCTTTCAGCAACATTTATTTCTACTCTGCATCAGTAAGGTGGATGGGGGAAAAACCTGACAACAATGACTAACTTCATAAAAAAATGCCATTACATAAAATGGCAAGTAATGTGTAAAGAGCACACGAGATATCTCTGTATTATTCCTTACAACTTCCTGTGAATCCACAATTATCTCAAAATTAAAAATTAAAGATGTATGTTAAGATGTAGTTATCTATACATGGTTGATGCACACAGAGGTTTTTGTCCTTTCCCTCCCCCATCCACCTTCTTCTATATGTGGATATCGAGAATGCACGTGGAACGTCTTCCAATAGTGCATTGCTCAGACACAGGAGCATTGAGGGGCATATGAGTTGTCTAATAATAACAGCTGCCTTATATTGAGTTTCCTTGAGCCAGGGACTTTGCTAAGCTCTTTATGTTCATTATCCCACTTAATCCTTACAACAATCTTGTAGCTAAATAGTATTATCCTATTTTACAGATGAGGAAATTAAAGTTTAGTGAGCTTAAGAGACTTGCCTAGGTCACAACAGGCTACAAACGGAGTAGGGATTTGAACTTAAGTCAAACATTGAAGCCCATGCTTTCAGAGTTTTATCTACTATCCCATCTGTAAGGTAATGGGAATCATACCTACTGACATCAAATCAGATCAAGTGATGCTTATTGAACTGCTTTAGAAGAAACTATTGGTTCCAGAAATGATTCAGAATTCTCATGCAAAAAAAAAATTTTTTTTAAGTATATTAGAACTAACCAAATATATAAACTATTAGAAACCTGGAATTTCAAGCTACCTTGGAGATTAGGAGTTCGACCTCTTATTTAGTGCAAAATAGTCTTCTAAAGTATTGCTAACAGATGGTGAATGAAAATTTTTTCAGGGAGGGGACCCCTATCGCTGACAAGGCAGTATATTCTAATTATAAGAAAGTACTTCCTTATATGGAGTGGAAATCTGCTTGCCTCCTTATATCCAACAAAAAAAGAAGCCTTTCCTAAACAAAACAAACCTTTTCTACAAAACTATAATGAGAAGAATAGAAGACAGTCTGTCTTTTTCAGGCTAAACATCTCTAGTCCTTTTTCAATCATTTGTCATTTGACGTTACTTTGAGAATCTTGATTATATCCCTTATACATACTCCAGTCACTCAATACCTCCTTTTAAATTGTGGTCCCCTGGGGCACCTGGGTAGCTCAGTAGGTTAAGGGTCTAACCCTTGATTTCGGCTCAGGTCATGATCTCACAGTCCTGAGATCAAGCCCTGAGTTGGGTTCTGCACTGACAGTGCAGAGCCTGCTTGGGATTCTCCCTCGCTCTCTCTCTGCCCCTCCCCTGCCTGCTCTCTCTCAAATAAACTTAAAAAAAAAAAAAACCAAGCTGTGGCCCCCCAAACTTGAGGCAGTGCTGCATAGGTGGCCTGACCAAGATGGAGAGCACTTTTTCTGAACATACTTAATATTTTACCCATGGAATATAAGTGGGGATGGAGAAATGTTCCTTCTAGAATCTGGCTTTGGTGTGTAGGAAATACAGTACTGGAAGGCATTGGTGTACGTGCCTGGGTCTACCCAGGAGAGGTGATACCCGGGGTTTCCTGTGGAAATACCCTCTATAAACTTGAAGAATTATTTGCTTTGCAATATCAGAGTCCAGTGTTTCCCTTTTGGTAACTGATGAAATTACCCAAGCCCATGCAAGAGTTGAGTAATGGATAAGAAGGAGTGGTCATCATCCTGGAGTAGCTGGGAAATTGTAGGTACCTATCTGAACTTGGCTCCCAAATGAAGGGTCAAAGAAGGGACCCGATCTTTATATTTGACATTAGGTATTTTTCCTGTGTCTGTCTGTCTGTCTGTCTACTTATAGATACATATAGATATATTTAGGAAATTTGAAAGCCACATTCAATATTTTCTTAAAACTATGTTTTCTTCAGAAAGCTAAAGTCACAATAATAAACCTGCTTTGGCACTTTCTGTTTTTCTTTTTAAAAAAAGGTTTATTTATTTATTTTCAGAGAGTCAGAGAGAGTGGGAGAGGGGCAGAAAGAGAGGGAGAGAGAGAGAATCCCAAGCAGGCTCCACACTGTCAGTGCAGAGTGTGACGCAGGACTCCATCCCACAAACTGAGATCATGGCCTGAGCCGAAATCAAGAGTTGGATGCTTAACCCACTGAGCCACCCAAGCACCCCGGGACTTTCTTTTTAAAAAGAAATCCTGCTTACCATTCAACACAGATTGATCATTGCAAAATAGCATAGAGACAGAGACCATATTGACCACTAGAGTTGGCATATTTATGTCAACTTTTTATTTGAGTTGAATTTTCTATTGAATAGACATGAACCATAATATTGGTATAAAAAAATGTCATGTTTCTCACTTTAAAAAAAGAAAGATTACGAACAAAGTGGTATTCTTCAATCTCCAGGGTTAATGGAAGAATATTAGTCTTATTATGGCTCTCCTCTTTGGATTGTCCAAGAACTCCAGAGGCTTGCTTGATTTTGCAAAGCTGGGAGAGGGTTCTGATTCTCCTGATGGGCCTCAGCAGTGACTGGCTCTCCCAGGAGTCACAGAAACCCTTGCCAGCATCCCAGGGGGTCTTTGTTCCACGTCCAGTTTTTACAGGTCCCTTTCGTAGCTATATTTCTATTGACCAAGTAGCTTTCAAGCAGAGCATAGGTCCCCATGACATCACTGGGGAGAAGTGAAGTTATTTTCTAACTTCAGTTTCTTCTAGAGAAATTATTTGTCTTGTTGATCCTCTTACCACACCATCTTGTTTTAAACTATTTCAAGTCTTTCATGGAAATAGGCACATATAGGTGTGAAGCCTTGAATCTACTTAATTTTCTCAACAATGCTCAGCATCATCAAATGAAAATGGTCACTTAGGTGAAAAGTCTTTAACAGATACAACTTCTCTCCTTTGTCTTGGTCAGTGTCTTCATGCATGTCATTTTCTTTTTTATTAGGAGAAGTTGTTGGTATGTCAAAAGACCTCCACATTTTTTGTTTTCCTTTGATAGCAACTTAAAATGAATTCTCTAGGTTTTTGTGCCTTATCATTTTGATAGGCTCCAGCTTTGTTATTGGCTTAAAAAGACAGTTCTTTCAGAATCCTTGTTTTTGTTCACCGAAGAAACACACAAAGACACTAATAAGCCGATTTGGAATTTTAATATACTAGCAGCAATACAACCAGGTAGCTGTGATTCTGTGTCAGGTAGTCTGTTGTATGGGGAGTTAGATCCTTAAAATGTTTCATGCAGGGCTCAGAAAGAGTAAATTGTTTGCCACTAACAAATCCTGTTCAGGTAGAACTGAGTGGGGGGGATGGCATCTGTGGTCTTCTGTTAGGCTCTCTGTGGGCTGCTCAGTTTGGTACCTCTCATTTCCGTTTTCTTTACAGTCTCTGTAAGAGAGTTCGTCGGAAAAGCTCTTCCTGAATGTCAAAGCAAAGTACAGATGCCAGGCACAATTCATGTGGGATTTAAATTCGCTCATGCTTCAGATCATCTTTGGTATGTTTCAGAGAGCAAATTGGAGAGAAAAAAGAACACAGCTTTGCAGAGGCAGAGTAGGTTATGAATAGTCGATTTGATCAACTGTCCTGATAGGAGTTACCAAGACCTACAATGAGAAAAATTAAGTTCTTCACTGTGAGTCTAGGTAAAACAATTTAGTAGCTCAGTTGATGTGAATTACGAATTTAAGTCAACAAAAGTAAAAATGAAGATTTTCTTTGCAAACAGGGATTTACTCACACATATCCATTACTCGGTAAACTACAGATTTGGAAAACAGGACAAGGATATATGATTTTGCACAAGAGCAGAGTGGGCGAATTATAATGACTTTGAGAACCTTATTAAAATGTTTTCTGACTTTCCTGTGTTTACATTTGTAACATTGAACATTGTTAACAAATGCTTTATCCTTAATTTCCTGGGATGGTGGAGAAAAGAGTAGGAGCAGAATGTAAACCTTTGCTAGAACCAGTTAGGAAGTAGTAATAATTTTACTCTACAGTTTTGATAAAGATTAAAAACCCAATGAACTAGCTTATTGTGCAAAATCATACTTATGTGGCTTATAACTTAAAAAAAAAAAGAGTACCTCTTCCGTTTGGGATTGAGTAGAGCTCCTGAACTGTGGAGTACTTGTTAACTTCTGAGTGAATTGAAAAATTTACCTGGTTTTGAGTATTTAAAATGCCTGAGGGGAAGCTTGGGAAAATGTGATTTTCAGGTGCATTTTGCAACAGGGAAGAGACTATTTGCATCGCTGTGTCCATCCATCTGTCCGAGTGTTTGAAAATGTGTGCTGTGCACACCAAAGGCAAAATGAATAATGAACAGGCCTGGATCCCCGAAGGAGCGGGGGTGTGCAGAGCAGGCAAACGTGTGCGAGGCTGAGGGAGGGGCCGCCATGGCCCGGGCCTGCTGCCTCCCTTGTCTGTCTCCTATGTGCATAAAATGTGGTTCACCTTTGCACCTTGTTCACTGTTTCCAGACCTCAGGCAGCCACACAGATTTCTGAACTCCAACTTTAATAGGAAAACTAATGCACACTCTTCTCAGATGAGATAAAACTGAGATTGCATTTAAAATCAGGAGGTTCAGAGTGAATGAACATGGGGTTTTATCACTGAAACACGTTCTTGTCCTTAACTCCAAATGTCGCATTTGCCTTCTTATAAACTGTAGGAATGGGATGCACAAATGATGCCTTTCTTAAACTGTAATATTTTAAGATAATACTTCCCTTGATCCCTACGAGGCTCATCTGGGTTAAAGTATTTTTTTGCTCTTTTTCTGGCACTGATAGGAAACATGCCATTTGTTTGTGCCTTTAAACATATAGTAGTTCAACGCAGTGAGGGAAATTTTGAGACTTTTTTGAGGGCCAAGTGCTTCTTTTTTGGAACTACACATAGAGGTTTTGGTCTTCTTCCAGTAAGCATTTCTTCAACCACCCATCTTCCCTCTAGAAACCTCAGAGTTCTCTTCAAGTCCATTTTCTCTCTTAACTTGTGGGGCATTTAACCATCAAGGCTCATCAGTTTTAGCCCCTAAACATTGCCCTTAAAATAGCAGTCTCCCTGACTTTACTTTTCTTCTATTCCAGAAGATTTCCTCCACTGTGTTGTGTGTGTGTGTGTGTGTGTGTGTGTGTGTGTGTGTGTGTGTGTTTAAACAGAATCTTGCAGTATCTCTCTGCAAACATTCATTCATTCTGAGCACCCACGAAGCTACTGGGGGAGTGATGGAGGAACAAAAGGGACACTGACCAAACTGAACTGTCCTCCAGCTGATGTGATTGGGTCGCTTCCCCACTTGACTCTTTCATGTGTGCCTGCTGCTTACACACCAGATTTGTTTCCGGGTAGCACACAGGCCCCTGTCAGACTTTCTCAGGCAAGCTCTCTGAGTTTGCACCCACTTCTTTCCCTTCTCCTTCTCCTCTCCTGCCTCCTTTCTTCTCTGCCCCATTCCCTTTCCCTTCTGGACAACTATTCACTCTTCCTAGGGTCACTGTGACCTCTCAGTCACTGCTCAGTCTTTTGCCTGCTCTCAGCCTGGAGCACCGTTTCCTTTCCCATCTTGGTTTTCTGCTCCCTCTCTAAAGACCCAGCTCCAAGGTCTCTCCTGTATCAACTCCCCAGGGCTGGGAGCCCCTTCCCTCCCTCTCCTGGTGCCACCCAGGATAGGTAGGTCACTTGCTTTGCCATGATTTGTTTCCATCTCTGCTCTCTCAACTGGACTGGATGCTAAACTCAGGCAGAGTTGATGCTTTTCATCTCTGTGCTCAAGTGCCTACCACAGGGTCTGCCACATCATAAGCATGAATGAAGGTTTGCTGACTGAATAAATGAAAGCACATCACCCCTCTAGCTAGTGTTACACGTTTCTCATTTTGCTCCAGGCACTTTAATTCTGGACTCTGGCCAAGAGCATCAATTTGGCTAAATGGAATGAAGTCAATTAGTTGCCATAAAATGTATTCCTTTATTAGATTTTTATGTGGCCATCCAGGTATTTATCCACTCTTTCATATCACAAACAGTATTGCACACTTCTTATTGCCTGGTGTTTTGCCAGGCTTTGAGATAGAATGAGGTTCAGACCAGGCACCTCATTAACTTCATTTTGAATTGTTTCTAGGGAAAGAAAAGAGGACTCATCAGAACAACTTTGGTTCCTTGCATGCTTCTGGCAGTTTCACTTTTGGGCTAATCTTTCAAGTCCAACCAACACTTGAGTGACTTGAGGGTAGGGTGGGTTGACACACGGATCTAGTTATAAACGATCTTGATAGGTTCCTCTTGGGCTTGGCTAACGCCTGGGCTCTCGCATCTCTGCAAGGCTGAGTTATTTCCAGGTCAACCATGTCTTGGTTCTTTTCCCCAAGTGAATGCTTCAAAATCTAGGTGAGAAGTATTTTCTAGGCAATGCAAAGGCAGAAACAGAATCGTTTTTTTGTTGAATTTCAGATTCATTCTTGAGCATGAAGACAGAAAGAAGGCCGTTGACTTCTATGCTGATATTCTAGTTTACTTGTGATTTTGTTAATCAGATGCTCACTCCCCTTTCTACATTCCTCTCGGCTCAGCCTTCAGAACAGTGCTGGCATCTGAGTTAAGTAAACGGGAGGAGCAAGTTTTATAAGGTGGCAGAAAGCCAACATTCCTTTGCCTTCTGTTGTCTTGAAAGTGATGCCAAGTCATGTGGTGGCTACTTGTAGCAGAGGAAAAGATTATTAATTGTTCCCTGACAGTTCTCTCAAGGATTTCTCAAACCGCTGACTTAAAGTAGCTAGGGTAAAGGTATTCGAATGACAAACACAAAGGCGCTTAGCAGAATTAATATTCTATAAAGAGAGACTTTTGCACTGGCCTCATTTTACTCATCTTCACTTCATCCCCCTCCTCTCTCAGGAAGCAGGTAGGACGAACAGACAGAGAAGGAAAGCTGAGACAAATGACACCGTCTCTTCCCAGCCATCGAGTGACCCGGGTGTGCACCGTAATGAGCACAGACAGTGTGTGGGCTCTGTGGTAAGGGTGAGGAAAATGCTGACAGAGCACCTGCTTTGATTGGATTTATAGTATTATAGGAAGAAACTGAAAGCAAGAGGGAGAGATAGGAAGGGGTGAGGTAATATGGGGTGGAGAGGGGAGACCTATTTATGGCTGTTCCGTGGTCATAACTCAGCAGTTTTGTTTCGCCCACTCGGTGAACTGACCATCCCCAATACTCTTGTTTGACAGCCTCAGAGAATAAATTCCCCCTGAATCCAGCTTCTAGGCCGGGCAGAGGTGGCAGGGACGGAGCAGCGCCACATAGAGCCAATAAGTTCACTTCCAGAGGCGAAAGGGCAATTTGTCCTGCCTGCTCACTCCATCACTGACCTTTCGGTTCGACTGCTGCCCAGGGTACCAATTAGTGCTAATTGCTGCCGATGGTGGTGCAAGATCCTGTGACAAGTCTCTGCTAAGAAGAGGGCTAAGACCCCTAACTCATTTCGAATAGAGTATGCCCATGAGAGGAGGTACTTTGGGATAATATAGCAATAAGGCCGGGCTGGGGAAAAGAAGATCATTACCAAGAGCACAGTGGTTTTCAACAGGCCTGTCTCATTATGGTACATTAACAGCTACTGAAATCATGCTTTAATTAATTTTCCCAGAAAGAGGAGTTTTGCTACTTCTTATCCAGATCTTACTTTGATGTGGAAGGACCCAAAAGTATCCCCAAAGTAAGAGCCAATCTAATTATGTCTGGGGTAAAAATTCAGGGCTTCACCTCCGCCTAGCAAAAGCAGCAGGAGATCCTATGCCCGGCAAAATAAATGTTTAACAGACTTGCTAGAATGTGTCAAAGTTTCCTGAATAAAGTTGAATAAGCATTGCTCTTAGGATCTTTCAATGTGATGGATAAGAAAATATCAGTGTAATGAAGTAGGTCTCCTTATATCAATCACTGCAATTAGCCATATCACTGCAAGTGGAAACTCCTCTCAAAGGCTATTGGTGGCCCCAATGTCATATTTTTAAATTAATGTAAAAGGAGCTGCTTTGTATTAGCCAAGAAAAAGTTGAGAGTTTTCAGATTTGACCATTATACTGCTGTAAAAGGCAGTTTGTTTCACACACACACACACACACACACACACACACACATACATACACACACACAGTTAGCTGGAGTATGCTTCAACAATTGCCAATTGACGGCTATAAATAGCTTTCCCACTCGAAACAAAGCCTCATCTTTCAAATTGCTACTTTCTTAAGCAAAGAAAAAAAAATGGTGAACTTCTTTCAGCACATACCAGCTGTTCCAGATGTTATGATTACACATCTAGGACCACATTCTGCACTAAAAATATATACAGGAGATTGACTTCCAATCTCTTTAGTAAAGTAACATCATAAATTATGATGCTTACTCCATAGTTATGTTCTACAAGTGTTTGTTAGTGGTTTGTAAGGTGAAAGATACCTTGATTCTCACAATTTCCATGAAGCCTGTTAGAATTAATAATAAATTTCACTAATAAGATTATAACCTCGTCTATTAATTTAATTCAGACTTTGTTTTTACTTACAATAAAAAGAATAAGAGATCCTGTTGATATTTCATTTGTAGAAACAGAAAAATTGCTAAATTGAATAACAGATGCTTTTAAGAGTGGGACTTGAAAGAATTTGGTTAGAGATTGAGAAGTAGAAGACTGGAGGATTTTCTGGAAGAGCCGGGTAGATCTTGAGAGGCTATAGGCTCAAGCAGTTCCAGTACTGGCCACCAGATGGCGGTATGAGACCAGAGCTTTCTGTATAGACAGCCGGATGCTAGTGTGGTCTGTGTTGGTGGCAACAGCAGTTTCTGGGCAGATTGGGGACCAGGCAGAAAGTACGCAAGTGTCCCCCTTTTGTTTTCGCTGCATCTCCTCAAACAGTCCTCCATCTCAGAGATCGAGCAGCCAGTGTGATATTTGTAAGAATGGAACTCAAGATGAGGACATTTTCTTGCTCAAAACTTTCCAGTGGCTTCCCTGCACCAGTAGAATAAACTCTGGACCCCTTACCCTGGTTTACAAAGGCCTACAAAATACAGACCTGACCTTACCAGTCCCCTGCTCTGACTACATTCTAGACACACTAGCTGCTGCACTTTTTGAAAGAACAAAACCTGCTCCCCAAGAACCGTTGCAGCCATTGTCCTATTTGCCTGGTTGCTCTCACTTATATCTTCAAATAGCTGGTTCCCTCTTTTCAAATCTCAGCTCAGTCACTACAGAGCAAGTCCTTTCAATGCAAAGTATTAACTCGACAACTTTCCAAAATGCATCCATTTAGTTTGATTCTGACTAAGCCTTAATCATAATCTATTTCCTCTCAGCTCCCTTCTTTCCTTCCTTATCTGGTAGATGATCTATTTATTGTTGGTTCCTCCCCACTGCAATGCAAACCCTGTAAGAGCAGGAACTCTGCATCATTCATTTCTATTTATCTCATCTTTAGAACAGTGGCTATTCTTGTATAGAGAATGAATGAATGAATGGGTGTTTGAGATATTTATAAGTTGGGCATTCATAGCCCAAGGAGTACTAGCATTTGGACAACTCCTTAGAATAAAATTTATCATAACTGACTTAACTTTCGGTGTTTTTAATCTATATTTTTAAGTTTTAAAGTTTTTCCATCTATATTTTGTATATATTTTTTTAATCAAATATTCACTGAGCAGACCTTGTGATAGGTAGTGGGGAAAATCCAGAGCTGAATGCTATAACAAAAGTTATGTTTTTGGAGCTTACAGTGTTATATACATATTATCTGATTTGCTACCTGCAACCCTACTGTGGGACGGGTGCTTTACTCCTTAATTGCATTTTACAGACTAGGAAACTAAATTTAGTTAAGTAATTCACTCAAGATACATGTCCATTCAGTTATAGAACCAGGACTCAAACCTGTTAGAAAACAGTAAGTCCTGGAATGCCTGGGTGGCTCAGTCGGTTAAGTGTCTAACTTCAGCTCAGGTCATGATCTCACAGTTCATGAGTTCAAGCCCCACATCAGGCTCTGTGCTGACAGCTCGGAGCCTGGAGCCTGCTTCGGGTTCTGTGTCTCCCTCTCTCTCTGTCCTTCCCCTATTCGTGCTCTGTCTGCCTCAAAAATAAATAAACATTAAAAAAAATTCAACAACAACAACAAACAGTAAGTCCTGAGGAGTGAGCAAAGAAGATAGAGGGGCTAGATTCCATGTACATCATGGAGGTGTAGAAGTACCAGACAACAAGTACAGAAAACTTAAAGGCAGAAAACAAATGATCAGAATGAGAACAAGACTCTCACAATGATCCAGAATTATTTGACAAAGAACCAAATAGAATTTCTAGAAATGAAAGAATATAGTCATCAGAATAAAAACCTCAGCAGGTAAGATAAATAAAGTGCAATAGAGCTAAAGAACGGTAGTGATCAGATGAAGAGAGAATTCGTGAACTAGAAGCTTGATCTGAAATTATCAAGCATATAACACAGAAAGAGTAGGACATGGAAGTTTGTTAAAGGGAAGTTTAGAGATGCAGAGGATAGAACTGGAAGGTCCAGCATGTTTCTAGTAGAAGTTCCAGAGTGAAAAAAGAAAACAAGAGCAGAAGGAGATTCTTGAAGATTTGATGACCGCAACTCTGGAAAAATTGACTAAAGACATATGTCTTCAGATTAGGAAATTCACTGTGTCCAGAGCTGAATAAGGAAAATGAATCCACACCGAAACATATCCTGATGAAATTTTGAAACACCAAAGGCAAACAGATCTTAAAAGCAACCAGACAAAAACCATTGCTCAACTATAAAAGAATAACTGAAAAAGCTGATGAGAGACTTATCATCAGCAGATACAGATGCTAGAATATAATGGAATGATATTTTTCGAGGTGCCAAGGGAAAATAGTGGCTAGCAAAAACTCTGTATCAGTTAATCTATATCTCAAGGGGCAGGGCAAAATAAAGACATTTAGAAGTAAAGAAAGACAGAGTCGGGTACCACCATCAAAACTGTTGATGAAAAACATTGACATTAATTAACTCCAGGAAGAAGGGAATGGAAGCCAGAAGGAAGGAGCGAGGAGTGTAAGAGAGAATGCTGAGCATGTGGGTGAATGTGCATAAGCAACACAAGCGGAGATGAATTTGAAGGGTGGTAAAATCAGGATGGAATGAAATTACTGCACAATCCTAATACAAAAGGTGGGGAGGGAGTGTCCGCACTTAAGTCATTCCAAGGTTGTCTGACGTTGAAAACATTGATTATCTTTGGGCCTTCAGAATGCTTTTGACTATGCTGAGGCAACATATAAGCCCTGAAATTTCAAAGTGATTTCCTCTGAAGCGATGACGCAGCACGTCGGACTTCTTCCACTTGGGGACACCACTGCCTTTAGCACAGGGCTTCTCTGCACACTGAGGACAGGAAGGAGGGTGGAGTGTCACACAGGAGGAGTATGGCCAGGCTTGGAAGTGGGATACCCCCTTCTGCCCTTACACTAGACACCATTCCTGTTATCCCAGTTAGCTGCCCTAGTTCTGTGTACCCAGAGGCAGGGACAGCTTTTCAAAATACTAAAACACAAAACACCAAAAGGATAGAAACAGAACTTGTAAGTTCCAAGGAGAGGAGAGAAAAAGAATAAATAGAGCTTGATAAAAACAATACAAAACTGAAAAGGAGGAAAAAAATGAAGAAAAAAAGTGGAAAAGAAAACATACAGTAAGTTAGCAGCAGTAAGCACAATAAATATAATTGCATTAAATTTACCACTTTTTACCCAGGGATTATCGGGATGGGTTGAAGATTCTTTACAGTCAAAAGGCAAAAATAAAAACACCAAGCCAGCTGTATATAATTTACAAGGGTAATGTCTAAATATAAGGCCATAGCAATTGGAACTGAAAGAGTAGAGAGCGATATACCAGCTAAATAGTAACAGAAAAAAAGCTAGTTTAACTGTATTAATAGCAAGAGACATGGGCCTTAAGGCAAAAAGCATTGTTAAGGCTAAAGAGGATTACAACATTTTGACAAAAGGAATAATTCAGGAGGAAAATATGAGAACCTAACAACTCGAAACTTGTAAATCACCTAATAATGCAGCTTATATTTAGACAGCAAAAACTGACATAAATACAAGGCAAAAGTGACAAGCCCACCATCATAGTAGGAGATCTGTAGCACACTCCTGTCCGTAATTGGTTCGTGCAAAATAAAAATGGGTAAGGTTGTAGCAACAAACAACAACCTAAAAAGCTTGATCTAATTCCCAGGCTCCCATTATAAAGAGCTCACATCAGGGATGATTCTGCCATAATTTCTCCAAGAGATGGATGTGGTGTAGACAAAAACAGTATTGCTGAACTGTAATGGACAGAACGGAGGGTTCCAGTAATAGGATTTGGTTCTTACTGTGTGTGTGTGCTGGAGGGGAGGACGTGGAGTTGGAAAGATGGAAACCAGCCATCGCCTGAGTGGCTGGTCTTCAGCACAAAGCCTGCTTCAGATCCCCTGTCCACCTCTCTCCCCTGCTCACATGAGCTGTCGCTCTCTCAAAAATAAATAAATGTTACAAAAAACCCACAAAACCCAAACCAAACCAAAACAAAAAAAACCCAAAACATACCCAGGTGGACAGGGCACTGTGAATGGTGACAACAGTAAGCAGCAAGGGGGGTGTTTGGACAGAAGGGAGGGCATGAGTTCTGCTGAGGTCTCTTGAGTTTCTGGTGCATTTCTAGCAGAAAGCTGAATGTCAGCTCCCATGCTTGTTTTCCTCTGAGTAATATTCTGGCACATCTGTCATTCCCTATATACCTGTTTGGTAGGATAATAACATTGCTGATTCACCTGGGTTTGATAGACATTCGGTAGTGGAACTTCTACTTGACCAGTCAGGTAGTATGTAGGGGGCTTATGTGGAAGCAGCTGATTTCATTAGGCACAGTTGATTAGATTAGATTGATTGATTAGAGCGCTTCAGTAGGTAAGGGCTTTTCCTTCAAGTGAGCTGTAGAAGTATTGATCCTGAAGGGTGAGCTATATATCGAATCAGACATAATAATAATAGCCATCATTCGTAAGCGTTGAGAGCATAGGAACTTTTCTACATATGCTATCTATTATGATTTTCACAGCAATAGGAGGAGTTAGACAGGAGAGGATTTTGTTTTTACACCCATTTTACAGATGAAGAAATTGAAGATCAAGTTACAGGACTGTATCCTCTGACTTTGAAGCCTCCTGCTGGTTTTACAATTCAGCCTTTGCAGAATGGGCTGTAAATTGGAAAGGTTGACATGAGAGAATAGCCACATTCTGGTTTTCTCTGGTGCTCTGTGCAGAGTGCTACGCATCGTATCTCTTGTGCTTGGCTTGGAGTTTTATGGGCTCTATTTCCATGGGGAGGTTTTGAGCTTGGAGCCTATGAATTGGTGTACATGTGTGCTTGCTTTCTATCCACCAATTTTCTATGCCTTTTTACCTCTTTCCCTTCTTCCACTGTGTCTTCCCATACTATATTGGACACAAGGATAAAAAAGAAACCTATAATTTCTGAATGGATTCTGCTCTTTGGATTAAACTCTGAGAAGCAGTACGTATGTGCAGTTTTCTGGAGAGAGGGTCTACAATTTTTGTTGATTCTCAGAAGAGTCCAGTTCTACCAAAATTAGGAACAACTGTAGAGAAAGAAGAGAATAGTAGGAAAAAAATGGGACTAAGTTCCTCGATGGTCAACGAAAGGGAAAATGTCCCTAATATCCTATATTATCTTTCATATCTCTGGAATGAAATACAGATTGAACAAATCAAGCTTCCAAAGGAAGGAAGTAATTATAATGTTCCTTACATTTGTTCATTTCTTTATAGTTTTCAAAAGTCATATACCCCCATTGAAACAAACACGGACAGGTGGCTAAGAAAGCCTGGAAGTAGATTCTCGTCTCTTTATGCCTCTAGGCCTTAATGCTTTCTCTTCCCTCTATTTGAAATCTTGTCTTCTTATATTCCACTTGCCGAACTCATTGTCATACTCAAGGCTGAGATCGAATGTCCCTTTTCTAGGAAGATGGCTCTTAGCTCACCCCTAGTCAGATATAATCACTTTCCAGTCCTCCTACCCAGGCTGTGTTTTCCTTGAACACCAGAACCACTCTTTTCATCTTAAAAAAAAAAAAAACCCTCTGTAGCACCTAGCATGGTGTTAGCACAAGAGGAAGATAATGTGTTTTATTTTTTCCAGTTGTGTGTGAGTAGATATCAGCAGTAACGTGTATAGTACTTAAAGGTCTTTTCACTCAAAGATTTCTGAAAACGCACGCATGAGAAATGAGTGAATAGCTGAAAGGAAGAATGCGAGATTGGTTCCCTAGAGATCTGCTAGTGGTGACTGATGGGGACCCCAACATGTGCTCTTGGTGCACAGTTTTGGAAAACCATAGCCTGCCTAGCCATTCTTCCTCTGTCTTTAAAATTTTCTTTCTGGATAAGACCTGAACACAGTAAACTCTTGCTGGCAATGAAGAATTCACGTACTATGCACTCACATTCATTCAATGAGTATTTATTGAGTGCCTATTAGGTGCCAGGCATGGATCCAGTCACCAGAAGACAAGACCAAAACACAGAAGAAAAATCCCTCTTCTCATTGACTTTATATTCTAGTGTGAGGAGACAATAATCAGCCAATGCAACAAATAAGTAAATGAGTGTTCTAAAACACAGAGCAGTGTTAGGTGCTCTGGGAATTCTGGGCAAGAGTGGAGTGTGATTCTGTTTTAAATAGAGTGGTCAGGAGAGACCCCACGGAGAAGGTGACAGTTGGCAAGATGTGGGGTGACTGAGCCATAAGTGTGTCTTCATTCCCGGCAGAGGGAACAGCCAGGGCAAAGGTCCTAGGGAAGGACTGTTCCAGGAGTTTCGAAGGAATAGCAGCCAGTGGGACTGGAGTGAAGTAAGCAAGGGGGAGCATCATAGGGGACGAAAGTGAAGGAGTTAGGAGGGGAGCAGGTCTGTGGGGGCACCATAACGCCATTGAGGACTTTGGCTTTTTTTTGTGGATGAAAGAGAGAACTCTTGGAGGGTTTTGAAGAGAGAATGAGTATAATCCAGCTCAGTGATTGCAGAGGCTCCCCAGGCAGCTGTGTTGAGAGCAGATGAGGACTGAGCACTGGTGGATGAGGGGAGACGCTTCCATGAGTCATGCAAGGTTGAGGGGGATAGCAGTGGCGATGTGAGACGCGCCTTGATAGGCCTTACTGCAGGCTTGCCTCAGAGCTGTGCTGTGGTGAATGGTGCTTTGCTAATCCTAGTCAAATGTGGCCTGAAACTTAAGACTCAGAAATGTTCTGGAAATGCTTCTATAAAAGTATTAATATGGGGAATAATTTGGGAGGCTTTTGGATGATGACAATGCATAAGCTCCATTTAGACTAAAATCTTGCTTTGTTTTACATGAGCCGTCTTCCTATAAAAGAGCTAGTACTGAGTCACTATACCTGCTAGAAATTTAGTCATTTTGCTGTATTTCATAGGATATGTGGAAGGAATCCTTCCTGGATTTGGTCAAGAAGCATCCCATCTGAGTAATTTATTGGAGAATTTTGAAGGAGTTTAGACGCTAAGGGACAATATATTTGGACTTTTAAAAAAGTTCTCAGCAGTGTTTTGTACACAAAGTTATTAACAATAGAAGTACATTGGGTAGGACATTGTTTACAAAATAGAAGAAGAATAGGAGAAATGAGTTTTTGTCTGGACTGAAAAATCCAAACAGTAAGATTCTCAGTAATTTCCTGAAATTTATGGTGAGGCTCACTTTCCAGAGAAGCAAGAAGCACTTTTCACATGGGTCATATGCTTACAGAGCTTGATACCCCACAAGCTGGTATCTGTGCATAATATCTAATACCTTAAAGTCTGAGATAAATTATTCTGTGGTTGATAGCTTTTCAGTTTGACCCAAGAGATGTAAAGATGCTTGGATGTAAGCCTCTGAGGTTGAACATTCAGACAGACCAAGAAGTTTCTACTTGGGCAACTCACAGACCAATCTCACATTCAAGCTCACTGTTTCTTCGGACACACTCCTTATCTTGGGGAGTGGCTTCTCCTTCATCTAGAACACAGTCCCAAAGTGATGAATCCTTGGGACTGGCTCTTCACTTAGCCAGATCCCCAGTGTTGCTGAGTCTTTCTCTTTCCCATCTCTTTCCCTTCCCTCTTTTGTGTTCTTGCTCCCACCATGTTGGGGGAAGTCCTTGTATGTCTCTTCTGGAACACCCCCTAGTGTCCTGCCTAGTTTCACTGTCCCTATTCTAACCCCACCTCATGCTACCCTCAGTTCTGAAGCCAGTGTGAGGGGGGCTCTAAATGCAAATCAGATGATGTCAATTGCCTCTAAAACCCCTTCATGGTTTTGGGGCACCTGGGTGGCTCAGTCAGTTAAGTGTCCGACTTCGGCTCAGGTCATGATATTATGGTCCGTGAGTTGGAGCCCCGCATTGGGATCTGTGCTGACAGCTCAGATTCTGTGTCTCCCTCTCTCTCTGACCCTCCCCCGTTCATGTTCTGTCTTTCTCTGTCTCAAAAATAAATAAACATTAAAAAAAAAACAAAAACAAAAACAAAACCCTTCATGGTTTCACATTGCCTTCCCGATAAAAATCAAATCCCTAACGTGGCAAGCCAAGTCTTCTATGGTCCAGTCCTTACCTACTTTGTCCGCTGCCCCTCTCTTAGCACTTCCTTCCTTGAGCTCCATACCCTCATCAGCTGGAATATCTCTAGTTCCCTGTGTGTCTCCAGCACAATCACAGTGCTGTGCCTTTACACCTACTGCTGCTTTCTCTTGCAGTCCACTGACATGCCCTGTCAGTCCCCACTCATCCTCAACATGGCAGTCTTCAAGTCACTGCCTCCAGGAAAGTCTGCCTGACTCCACTTTTGAATTAAGTGCCCCTTCTGTGTGTTTCTATAGCATTTTGTGTTTGTTGCATTTATCACAAGAGATTGTTTTGCTACTATTGAAAGTATTAAAAAAAATTCCATCAATATTCTTAAACTTTTATAAGTCCCTGATATATATGACATACTTACTGACTATTTAATGAAAGAACAAACTCAGACCTTCCATTGTACATTCCTGGGTATCACTGTCAGACACACCTGTATTTTCAGGACTTTGGGCTAGGCTTACTTGTGGAAAGCTGTTTTTGTGTTGTGGTATTCTGTATAGGGGGCTGAACAGACCAAAGTCCCTTAGTAACTATATTATCCTGTATTGCATTCTGTTAACAATTCCATTTTTCCATTTTTTTTGCCTTTTCTCATCTTCATTTAGAATGTAAATATTTTATTTTTAGAATGTAAATATTTTACAAAACAGATGATGACAAAACAAATTTCACATTTGTTTACAGGAAAGAAATGAGATTGACCTGGATTTAGTCATAAAGAATACTTGAGAGCCAGCATTCTGAGTTTTTCTTCAGTGACCCAATTTAAATCACGTTGAAAGAAGAGAGGTAAAGAAGTCTCGTTTTCATTCTGTCTCATTGCAGATAATTACAGTTTCTAGGTCTTGGTACTCAATATCACTACCAGAAAGACATTTTGAGATTTAATTTCATTAACATGTTTTTATCACCAGATGCCATGGAAATGCTCTGTACATGGTGCTGTCTTCCAGAGTGAACTGGCCTATAGCCCTCTCACTAATGTATGATAGGAGAAATCAGGCATGCTTTATTTGCTGGCTTTCTTTTTCCTTCCATTAATCTTGATGTGTTTCAGACCTGCTCCACCTTATTTATTTTTTTTTATTTTTAAAAAATGTTTTTTTATCTATTTCGAGAGAGAGAGAGAGAGAGAGAGAGAGCATGAGCATGCCCAAGTGTGGGGGAGGGGCAGAAAGAGAAGGAGAGAGAGAATCCCAAGCAGGCTCTGTTCTGTCAGCACACAGCCTGATGTGGGGCTCAGTCCCACAAACTGTGAGATCATGACCTGAGCCGAAATCAAGAGTCTGACGCTTAACTGACTGGGGCATCCAGGCACCCCAACCCTCACCACTTTATGACCAGATGGCTGCAAGCCCTCTCTGACTTCCTTATGTGACAGCATCCCTATGAGAAGGTGGGTCAGGGCCACTGTGGGCACTGGAGACCAGAAGCACTGGAGAGACAAGCTGAGGTCAAGCAAGCTGATGGCAGCACAAGTCTTGTTGGAGAGAGGGTTAGGTAAGCCATGCTGGGAATGAGACTGGCAGGTCTGATCTGGCATTAGGCCACATTATGGACCCAAAACTTGATAGGCAGGTGGGAGAAAACTTCGACAGGCCTGGGAACAGCATGAAGAATACGCAGAAAGATTAGTACCTTTGATAAGGAGCTCTGTAGATTGAGGTCTTTCATCCAGGGCAATTCAGATCTATTCAGCTGGCCCTGTCCCAGGTGGAGACTTACTAATCTTAAAGCTGTCTTATCTGCTAAGGAGAATCCAGTTCCCTTAAAAGGTAAGGCTTCTCCTTATCTATCTGTGTGTCTTTGGTAAGTGAATAGGAGGGGAGGAGCTCCGAACTGGACTTGGAATTCTCCCAGGGGTGTTGTCCCAGCAGATGTCACTGGACTAGCCCTGGGAAATGGGGAGAAGGTGAGATGGGATGAGGGAGGCTGTTTGTTTTTCCTCTGTTGGGTTTCTCTGAGACCAAGTCACCATATGGAGCTAACGGGAGAGAGGTTTGGCCTAGGATGTATTGATACTTCCCAATTTCCAGTTTCCCACAACTCATCCTCTGCCTCCAAATCTCTCCTGCATATAATCATCAGATAAACCTTCCTGAAATGTGGTTTTCATGATCTCAAAAGCCTTTAATGACTTCTCAGTTTTGTGTGATAGATTCCAACCCACTTAGGCGGATAGTTAAGAACCTCTACTATCTGGCCCCAACCAATCTCATTATCCCCAACCCAAATGTGGCCTCTGGAGAAGCAGGTGTACTCACTGTTCCTTGAATACTCTGCAGCCATTCCTGTCTTTATGACTTATTCGTTTTGCTATTATCCACTTAGAATGCCTTCCTTCACCTGCACAAAATGCCTTCCTTCACCTGCACCTACACAAAAGTCTAAACTAGCTTATATGGAACCCTACCTGCTCCATACAGTCTTCTCTGATTACTCTTCACCTCTCTCAGACCAGTGGGGTTCTTGGATTTCTTCCCATAAAATCTAACTGGGTTTGGTGATTTCCGGTGAGAGTGAGTGAGTGGAAAGAAAGCCAAATATAAAACACCAATGTGGAAGAACTGTAGTTTCCAGAAGTAAGCTGTCTAATCTTCCTCTGAGAAATGCATCTTTTGCTTTGGCCTTTTGGATATCAGATGTCTCCCTCTGTCAACATGGCACTTGTTCAAGATTCACGGGGGATATTTTTGCACCACTGACTTTGAACCGACTTCAGGGGCTCATGTGGTAGGACATCCTCAGGGCATGCTCAGTGTCTTGTGGCTATCAGTTTTCTTTCAAAGTATGCAGACACTACTTACGTAATTCTGGCCTCAAAGGTGTTTCCAGGACACTTGACTATCAGTGGAGGGCACAGATGAGAACAGGATAACTGGAGAAAAATCTGGACGTCCATACTTCAAACTCTAAAACTGCTAGCTTGAGAAAGACCCAAGATACAGAGTCTTGGGGAGTGTGGGCCAGGACGGTGCATTGACTCTGTGATATACAATCCTCATAAAAACACGAAGATATAATTTAGGTCTCTAGGCATGTTTGCAATGCACACTTTATAAATGCATATCTCATATATGAATAACAGGAATCGACTAACTTTCCAAAGTGTTGAGACAGATGGACTTTGTCTAGAGGGGTCAGAAGCATCCAAGTAGTTCTGAAGGCATTGTATAAATGCTTGCCTTAATGCAGCAAATGTTCCATGGGTAATACTTTCCTTCAGGGTTACAACAAATGGAAATTGAGCTGCATATTTTCTTAGCATCTTAGGCCATGATACCCTGTGTATTTAACTCAAAACTCTTTAAGCTATAATGGAACATCCTTAATGGATCATTTGGCATATGTGGTGATGCTTACATGAAACAAACTCCTAAAAAATTTAAACTAAACCTTTTACAAGTCCCCACTAGGGAGCATAGTTGTATTGAAAGGTAATATAATTTGTGACATCAGAAGCCTTTTGTTAGTCTCTTTTAGAAAGCATTCTTCTTGCAATTCCCCTGACTTCATTTTCTTTTCTTTTCTTTTTTTTTTTAAAGAAAATTTATTATTTAATTAAATGAAACATTTTCAGATGCATTTATTTTTCCAAAAATCCCATAGGAAAGTAGTAGACTCTCATGATTTCCATCCAGCCCAAGTTACATACAAATTATATTTTAGCCAGGTTTTCTCACCCCTTATTATTATTTTTTTAACGTTTATTTATTATTGAGAGACAGAGAGACACAGAGCGTGAGCAGGGGAGGAGCAGAGAGAGAGAGAGACACAGAATCCCAAGCAGGCTCCAGGCTCTGAGCCGTCAGCACAGAGCCCCATGTGGGGCTCCAACTCACAAACTGCGAGATCATGACCTGAGCCAAAGTTGGTCGCTTAATCAACTGAGCCACCCAAGCGCCCCATCACCCCTTATTTTTATACATACAGTTATATTTAGGCAGGGGTAATGGTATGGTGGGGGAGACATATGTGGAATATTCAAAGTAATTTCCATTTTAAAGAAATGTTCAGTGGCTGAGTTGTAAACATTTGGAAGAGATTTTTATTCTAACACTGTTAACTACAATAATTAGTTAATAGACTCTGGTCCTGACATATTATTCATTAGTGTGACTGAATTTCAAAGTGAGCATTTCGTGTTACATACATGTATACATGCATTTATTTTGTTAGGGCAGAATCGGCCATATTCTCTTTTTCATTGTTTTGAGTAGAGGTCAGTCATTTGCAGCACAAATCTAAAAGAAGTTAGCAAGCAAATTGTCCCACATGACTCTGTATTTCTATTTGTACGAATGAGGTTTGATGAACCCCATGCCACACAGGCTTAAGTTGAAGACAAAATGCAACCCAGAGTGTTCCTGTAAAAATTTTAATGATCCATTTAGGTGATTGTAGCTGCAATTATAAAGAATATTGGAGTTCATTTTTCATTTGCTCATATATATACAGCAATTTATTTTATATACAATCTGGACACATAACTCAATAATTATGACATAGTTACCCAAAAATATCTGGGCTATGTGAATTAAAAAATGTTCTTAATAACCTTGTATTTCTTTCTGAAGAACCTATAAAAAGGAATGATTGCTTTTCAGAGAAGCAGAGGATAATCAGAGAGCCCTGAGAGGGGAAAAATCTCTTCTCTTGGCTTTGCTTGGGACTCATCCTTCTGCTGCCTTTCTTCTCCCCTGCCTGCTAAAGCAAACCAAGAGACTCTACTTGATTTCTGTTGGGGAGCCCAATAAGTACCCACTTTAGGATGAACCCTTATAACTTCTTACATAAGGTTCAGTTCAGTTGACACCTGGGTCAAGACTGGAATTCTTCCTCAGAGCAAGTTATTGGGTTAAGATTCTAGAGTCAGAGACCTCAGTGATCCTTTGAATGTATTTTTGTAAATAGGGCTCCCTTTAAGCCTAGAAGCCAGAGCAGAGTTTCCTAAAGAATTGGTACTTTAATGGCTGCAGTCATGAGTTTATTTACCTAGCACTTAAGTAATGTTAGCCTGTGCCGGGTGCATGCAAAATGCCTTACACATAATCAACACATTTAATTTTCACAGTGACACAAAGATACTGTGACTGTTCCCATTTCACAGATGAGTAAGTACCATGCCCGAGGTCACAAAGCTGGAAAGGGGCAAAGCCAGGATGTGCATGCTCCAGTATCTCAGCTACCATCTCAGCTGACATGATACCATTCTGAGCTCTTAAGTCACCCTTCCGGAGTCTAAATGGTTGTACACGCTGGCTGGTGTCTCTAAGCCAGTCCTGGAGGATGCTCCTCCAGAATCATTCTGCTCTCCCAGGAGACCTCCCACAAATTCACATGACACCACTACCTTCCCCCCTTGCACCTTACAGTCAAGTCCCAGTGAACATCTCACTGTCCCTTAACTCAGCAGACTTCCTCACCCTTCCGTGCATCTCCACTTCTCCTCACTTCCCTCTTAGAGGATGTCTTTCCCCTCCTTGTTCATAAGACATCTTCCTCATCACCTTTCAAGGTATTGCTCATTTCTTACCTCTTCTGATCCTTTCCACCTTTTGCCAGACGTAGGCACAGATGTGTATACATACCCCCTTTCCCCCCAGCACTTTGCATTTGATTATGGCCATCTTGTGTCTGCTTCCAGCCTGATTTGGGGCTGAATCTAGGTTTGGGGTCTGGCTCAGTAAGCACAAGAGCCTGCTAATTCTGGGCTATTAGTGTGGGGCCTAAAGAAACCCTAGAGAATTCCTAAAGACCTGACCCTCCCTTGAACAATGGCTTGTTACCCTTCTCTATCTGACATACACCTTCTTAGATAGGTCAGCCAATCAGTTGAAACTGCTCTCACAACTATAATAAATTGTTCTGGAATTCAATCTTCCAAATACAGATATATCATGAGAGAAACCTAACTGTGCTAACTTTGAAACTAACTTGTATTTAAATAAAATAAAAAAAAAAAAGAAGAAAGACAGTGGCATTTATGGGAAGCTGACCAAAATACTAAGAACAAAAGCAAAACCAAAAATAACCAAAACATTCCACTGAGAGAATATTAATTTCATACTAAGTATGCCTATCATATCCACATGGACACATAATATTAGAATTTCCATATGGCTGGAAATACTAAATAGTTAATAGCTTCCTTAGCAATTTGTTTCTTGTTATGACTTCTCCAGGAATCTGCAATAGTTTTGGCAAAGTGAAATAACAATCTCTTTCTATAATCATAACAATCTACAATAGTTCTTTAGTTAGCCTGGTTTTGATATTTGAAAGGTAGAGATATTAATTTCACATGCAAACAGAGGATAAGAAAATGTCAAAAAAATGAGTTTATAGGTCAAAAATATGTTACAAGAAGGTTATTAATGTTTTAAAAGATTCTTTCAGTGAGTACCCTTAAGTATACTTAGTGTTCCTAATTCCTCTCTTTTTCTGAAATAAAATTGACATACATTATATTAGTTTCAAGTTTGCAACATAATGATCCGATATTTGCGTATATAGCAAAATGATCACTACAATGAGTCTAGTTAACATCCATCACCACACATAGTTATAATTGTTTTCTTGTTATGAGAACTATTAAGATGTATTCTCTCAGCAACTTTCAAATATGCAACATGGTATTATTAACTACAGTCACCATACTGTATCTCACATCCCTGTTTATTTTATAATGGGAAGTTTGTACCTTTTGACCACCTTCACCTTTTTTGTCCAACACCTGTCCCTTGCCTCTGGCAACCACAGGTCTGTGCTCTGTATCCATGAGTTTGCTTTATTGTGTGTTTTTTTTTTTCATATTCCACAAATAAGTGAAATCACATGGTATTTGCCTTTCTCTGTCTGACTTATTTCACTTAGCGTAATGCCCTCTTGGTCCATCCATGTTTGTGCAAATGGCGAGATTACATTCTTTTTTTTTTTTTTGTGGCTGACTAGTTGTGCATCTATACCACATTTTCTTTATTCATTAATCCGTTGATGGACTTTTATGATTGCTTCCACGTCTTGGCTGTTGTAAATAACGCTGCAGTAAAACACGAGGTTGCTCTTGACTCTTTAATATGCTATGGTTACCTTTTACTTCATTGAGAAGTAAGTAGCAAGTAACTTAATAATTATAGTAGTACATAACTTAATAAAAATTGTAAGAAAAGGAAAGGAAATACAATATTTTGGGTTGAATAAGCTACCATTCTGGAAAATCTTGCCTTAAGTGGAACCTGCCATCAGAATGGTTTGTGTGCAGCTAGGATTTTCGAGGTCAGGCAGAAACCAAAGGTACTGAGAAATGGGGGAGAGGCCCTGGTGTCGCCATAAGCGGGTCTTTCAGGTATATGTTTGTATTGTCTCATCGGATGATCTCCAAAATTGAAACAACATGAAAATTTCTCTTCTCCTTCACCCAGTGTGGGGCTCTAGTTTGAGAAAAACCAAAGACAATGAACAAGTAATCAACTATAAAGTTTTCAAAGAAAGAATATTTGGATACTGTCTGTTAAAAAAGTTACCTTTAGCTGGAGAGATTTGGATTTTATTCTTTCCCACTTGCTAAGTGCTGTTGAGCACAATTGCTTTATGTCTTTGTCTTTTTTGTTGTTGTTTTAAGTGTTTGCTTGTAGATTCTTGTGGTTTTGATAAGGTGAGGTTTTTCAAGTAATTTGAAAAGTGGAGTGAACACATTACTTTAAAATGAAGTACACCATTTCCAAGGATGGTTGACTTTTAACTTTTACCTTGAATCACTTCCCTATTGAATCAAACATAAACTTTTGTCAACAGATGAAATGAAGTGAAAAGGTACCTATATCCCACATGTTTCCTTCTCTGGAGAAAGAAGCCCTCTTGCTGGTAACTGATGTAGTATCACAAAGAGGTTCATGCCTTTTATGTCATTTACTCAAGTTCTTGAAAATGAAATTTGTTTAGCAGCCTTTGTAAATATTCCTCTTCTACATGATAAAGACTTTCTGTGCAGTAGAAGGGAGGTCTAAATCTATTTGCTGGCACTCGTAAATTAGACATTTTGCACATATAATAAGTGCAGCCATGCAAGAGACCACCACTGATCTCAACTTGAATTATTTCATCCAGTTCCTACCTGGAAGGCTTTTTTTTTTTTTTTTTTTTTTTTTTTTTAAATCCAGTGCAATTAATTAAGCAAACAGGAGCGACGTTGGTACTTTTGACAGATTATAAGAACAAAGGCTCTCGCGTTAGGGCTTTCATGGATCTCATAAGTAGACAGTCCTCATAAATCCTGCATAACAGATCTTTTGATTCTCCCTCAAAAGCTTTATCCTATTCCAATTGGTACTCATCACCACGGGAGGGTTGCTACTTGCAAATTTTTCTATTGCTGTTTTCATTTCCTCTCCAGTAATAGAGGCAATCAGTTTCTCATTATCCAGAAGATCCAGTTTTGGCATTTTAATTTTAGCCAGAATTTTCATAATCTCTCTGTTATCAGCTGCTATCTCTGAGGCAAATATCAGTTTGGAGAATTAAAAAAAAAAAAAAAGGAAATTTTCTGTATCACTACTAAGCTAATGATCAAATGTAGACCTATTGAAGTAAAAAAACCCTGTGGTCTTTGTGATTTTGATTCCTATTAGTATATTAGTTACTCCTGACTTATTTATAAAATTTGATAAAGATTTATTAAGACAATTATAATATATAACAATGCTAACCTTTAATGAATGTTAATTCATTGTATTTATGCTTTGGCCATAGATCCACATTTGGTGTTAGGATCATGGAGAAAAGGCCTAGGGTTCCAGTGGAAAAAAAAATTAGTGCTTTTCAGCAAGAAATTTTACCGATATGCACCATAGTTGGGCCCTCGGTAGGGGAGCACTGGTCTCTAGTAATTTTGTGCCAATCTCCACCTCCTATGTCTCATCATTGGTCTTATGTGTTTTAAAGGATAAGAATTACTATTTAGGAAAAGAGATAATATATATGAAAAACCAAAACAAGAGGAAAAATCTCACATGATTTATAATTTAAATCAATAGAGCAGTTGTACAAAAATAAAGAAATGGCCTCATTGTGATAAGATAGAATTCTTTAAGAAGAACTTCAGGAAACATCTGGATGTGGCCTTCGATATTCCTTTGGTGTTCAGCCGTTGGAGGTCCAAATTTAAGCTTACTTCTTAACACCAATTTATGTGAACGTGTTTGGGTTTCTGTATGATTCATCTGAGGAAATTTATTTTGTAATTTCCTCTCCCTCATTAATTTGGTTTCTAATGGCATATTATTAATTTTTTTTTGGACCCCTGTTCCTATGGTATCTCGCTCTGCTTTAGGGGAGTGTCTTACAGACTCTGAGGGCGATGAAGAGACTCCAACGCGACATGCAGGCTGGTGGGAGACCAGTTATTGCCTTGGGCCTGGGCAGGGGGCGCTCTCGTGCTCTCTGTTGGAATCTGTGACTGATTAGTCAGGGAGGAAGCCTTGGGATGCTGCAGTTATTAAGTAAAACAAACCTTTTCCTTTGACTGCAGCTGTTTCATCTTGAGTCAGCAGGATATAACAACGACACGAGGGAATATATTTCACGTAAGAGGAGAGAGACTGTCACCATTTGAGTCTCCTCTTGAGCTTTGGAAGCTTCTGAAGTTAAGCTCAAGGTGTCAGTTCTTTTCTCATGTTGCTGACTCTTGCTGCAAAGTCCTAGTTGACCCTCAGAAGAGCCAACAGGGAGATGGTCATCTAAAAAGAAAGTTCTAATGGGGGTAGGAGGTGGTGGTGTATGGGAGCAAAGGGTCCCGGGGTGTGTGGCCCAGAACAGCTGGGGTGAGTCATAGAATAGAAGCATCTGGTGCACATTTACTGGATACCCGCCGTGTGAATGGCGTTGCTGTAGGTGTGGAGGACACGGGTGGATGTCAGGTGGTCCTCACAGGACAGACTCTTCTTGTGAGAATAAGTGTAATCACACATAGGCGGTGCTATTGGGGAGAGTCTCTGCTTGGGGAGTCAGAGAGAGCTTTGAAAGAGGTAACTTCTGAGGTGCGGTTTGTGGGGTGAGGGGTCTACCAAGTGAGGAAAGACAGGGAAGGGATGACATGGGCATTCCTGGTGGAGTCCAAAGACCCTCAAAGGCACAAAGGCCTGACAATCCAGGACGCATGTGAGGAAGTGCAGTGGCAATCTGGTTTGACTGCCAGAGGCGTCAGAGGGACAGGTAGGGAAAGAAAGCAGAAATGTGAGTTGTGGCCAATGTGAAGACCCTTCTATGAGTGCTAGTAGGTGTGCCTTCTATCTGAAAGGAGTGAGGGACTTTTGAGCAGGGGTTGGTGCCATCAAATACCCTTTTGGAGAAGTCAATTCTGATGACATTGAAGGATGGATTGAAATCGGAGGGAGGCTTGGGGACAGTAAGAATCATAAAGGTGTGGATGATTGGTGCTGAGGACGGAACTAGGACAGTGGTACTGAATTGAGGTACTGGGTTTGAGATAAAATTATGAATAGAAACAATTGAACTTAGAAAGTGGGACAAAAACAGTGAAAGGCTGCCTCTGAAGTCTTGAACTGGGGGATCTGGGAGGTGACTGTGCCATGGACGAAGAAAAGGCAGGAATCAAGTGTGTTGGGTTAGCATGAGATGTGATTCCAAGCTGAAGAGCCTGCCCAACTCAACCCAGATACTCAACTCAACATGCTGGCTTCTGAGCCCAAGCATCGCCTGGCATGACCACTAAGACTAATAACACCTCAGAAGGCATCAGTCTTTTTAGCGTTTATCAAGGGCTATATTAAATTGGTATGATACATGTGTTACAATTAAAGAACCAACAATGATGCGTTATGATGGCTAATTTCCATAGTTTATTCAAATTTCTTTAGTTTTAACTTAATTTCCTTTTTATTTTCTGTGTCAGGATCTCATCTAGGATGCCATATCATATTTAGTTGTCATGTCTCCTCAGGCTTCTCTTGGTTCTGATGGTTTCTTAAATTTTCCTTGTTTTTGATGACCTTGAGGGTTTTCAGGAGTACTAGTCAAGGACTCATCTCTCAGGATTTGTGTGATGTTTTTCTCATGGTTGGACTGGGGTTATGGATGTTTGGAGCAAGATCACAGAGGTTAAGTACCATTTCCATCACATCATATGAGGAGCACGAACTGTCAACATGACTAACAACTACTGATGCTGACCTTGGTCACCTGGCTGGGGTAGGGTTGGTCAGGTTTCTCCCTTTCTGTACTACACTCTTTGGAAAGAAGTCACTATGTTTAGTCCCCAGTTGAGGTATGGGGGGTTATGCTCCATTTCTAACCTAAATTATTTAGAATTCTTCTGCAGAGCATATTTGTTTCTTCTCCCCATTTATAAATTTATGTATTTGTTTACATCTGAATGGACTCAGGAATATTTATTTTATAATTTGGGTTATAACCCAATACTACTTTATTCATTTTTCTGTTTAGATTGCTTTAGCGTTTGCATCTGGGAGCTCTTTCAGTTGGCCCCTGTTTATGGAAACCCTATTCTGCCACCTGCTTGGGAGTGAGGGGTAGAGCATGAGGGGAAAAAAGACTAATTCCTACTTAGCACCTGCCTGGCACATGCCATTTCACATACTGAATTTCCCTTTGTTTTCACAGCAGCCTGGTGAGAGAAAGAGTGTTTTCAACATTTTGAAGGTGAGAACACTGAGTTTCAGAGAGGCTTAGTAACTGGCTTAAGGTCACACAGTTAGTAAGTGGCAAACCTGGGATTTGAGCCCGGATCTGTGTTACTCCACATGAAGTTGATTAAGAAGGCTGCCAATTTTTTTGCTACTTCTTTCATGGAGAAGTAGAGTCTAACTCGCCTCCCTGGAATATGGACTGATGTTTTTGACTTAATTAGATTTATATGAATTCAGCAGAAGTGACATTCTGGAACTTACAAGTCTAGATTAAAAAAAAAAAAGCCTAAAGCTTTCTCCCTGACCTCTTGGAATGCATGTTTTTGGGGAAGCTTGATGCCATGTGGGAAGCCCAGCTGCTCTGAGACTGCCGTGCTGTGAGGTAATCCAAGATAGCTGCGTGGAGCCGTCTACCCGGTTCCCATTTTTCCCAGCCATCTTAGCCCAGGCACCTGAAATGTGAGTGAGGAGTCCCAGCCAGCATCTCGCTGCAAGTGCTTGAGAGCTCCTGAGCAAGGACTACCCACCTGAGCCCTGTCAACCCTCAGAACCATGAGAGAGATGAGTGCATTATTTTTGAATGTATGGGGTAGTTTGCCATGAGTTGTAATTGGCACACCAGCAAACAGATGTCATTTCTCTCTGTACCACCCAGCATCTGGGGGTGCCTACTGTTCTGATAAGGTCCTAGACTGAGGCAAATAACACGAGAGGCCATTACCCTAATGTATGGAGTGCACAACGGGGCCCGTTTGGAGCTGGGTGCTTGTGGACAAGGAGAAGAGGCTGAGCTGACAGTCATGTCAAAAACTTAGGGGAGAATAGACCATAGCAGAGTAGAGTGGCATTGCATTAGAGCTTGTCAGGGGGGAAAGATGGTGAGTTTATCAGATTGCCTTGAACTGGAAGTTCTACTTTCTCACTCGGAGATGTCTGACTTTGAGCAAATTACTTTAGCTCTCTGAGCTTTAGCCTCCTTATCCTTAAAGTTTGGATGATCCGATGATAATAATATCAGATACAATGAGGTAGTTCCCATGTTTTTTTTAAGCAAACGTTTTTTTATGGCACCTGTTCCTTTGGATTCAAATTGTTTTCTAGTCTACCTCCCAAACAGACTTGGAGACTCCTTGGGGAATGAGATTACATCACATATGTCATGTCTTGGTGACTAGCATGGTAAGCAGATTGGCGATTCAAAAAGTTGTTGAATGGAAGAAGGAATTGATACCAATGAGCAAAGCCTCATTGTAGTAGAGGCATGAAAGAAGGGTAACTGGCCCATCTGGGTGGAGGGCAGAAGTAACACTGGTTAGCAGGGAAACGAAGACAGAAAGAATTGTAAGAACAATGGGAAGGTCATCAGCAGTGACAAATGCAAACTAGGTCAGGAAAAAAGTTGCAGTGGAGTGTTAATAAGTTCCAGATAAAGTGTCCAAGGAAGAAATGGTGCTGAAAGGCAGAGGCATCAGAGGAATTGGCAGGGTCAATGGAGATACACACCCACATATACAGAGTATATATTCTATCCTCTGAGAATATATTTAGAGGAAAGTAGACATATTAGTTTGCACAATTCTTTAAGAACTCTTAGCTATTCACTCAATCATTAAACATTTATGACTCAACTAGTATACTCCAGGAACTGTGTCAGGCATGGTGACATTATGGTCATCCAAACTGGTAAAATGTTTCTCTGTCATTGAAAGAGAAGACAGACATTGAACAAATAGTGGACCAAATAAATATGTCATTATTAGTTGAAATAAGTCCTGTAAAGAGAAAGTATAGAGTCTGCTTGTTTTTCACCAATGTCCCTTCTGCCTGTCTTTAATGATAGAATGCTTGAGTTTTGGTTGAGATCACCACCAAACACTGACCATCTCTTATGGCTTGTCCACATGACTAAGTTATGGCCAATGGGATAGGAACAGGACTATTTTTTTGCACTTTAGAGGTGCATCTTAAAAAGGAATCACATATATTCCCTGGCCCTTTCCCCCTTCCTGCTGGCTAGAAATGCTGAGAACTAAAACAAAAGTTCTGGATCGCAAGTGGAGGCTGCAATTTGAAGATGGCAGGGTGTCCCTTGTAGCCTTGGACTCATGTATTATAACTGACAGAGAAATGAATTTCCATCTTATTTAAGTTCATTGGTTTTTTGGAATCTCTTTGTTATTGAAACTTAGCCAATGCTTTGATACAGGAGACTATGAAGGAGAGGAAGAGGGGGGCCCAGTAGAAATGGGAGAGGAGAAGCAAGGGTATCTCCAGTGAGGAAATACCTGTGAAGTGGGATGATGAAGGAGTAAGAGGGCCCCAGGCAGAAGCATTAGCAAGTATGAAGCCCCTGAAGTGGACAAGGCCTTGATACATTTGAAAACGAAACTCATAGATATGGAGAACAGAGGAGAGGAGGGTAGGTGAAATGAGTGAAGGGTATCAAGAGGCATACATTTCCAGCTATAAAATAAATGTCATGGGGGAAAAAACGTACAGCATGGCGACTATAAGTCAACAGAATTGTAGTGTGTACTTGAAAGTTGCCAAGAGAGTAAATCTAAAAAGTTCTCATCACAAGAAACAATGTTATAACTTTGGTGACAGTTGGTTTCTAAACTTATTGTGGTAATAATTTTGCAGTGTATACAAATACTGAATCATTAAGTCATAAACCTGAAATTAATAGAATGTTATATGTCAATTATACTTGAAAAATGCTAGAGGAAACAAGATGCTTTACAGAAGCCCTCCTACGAGGATCTGTACCAACGAAGATCATATTGTTGGCTCATAGGATATAAAATAATATCTGGCCATGTCATGTTCAGTCATGTTCAGTTAATAAAACACTTTATGGGAGAGGGGGAAAAAAAGAAAATGGCTTGATACATATGAAGAACAGGAATAATGAGTAAGGCATGTGGGAGAAAGGAGAGAAATGACCAGGGGGTAATCCTAAATGAAATAGGAGGTCATTGAAGGGTTTCAAGCACTGAGGTCATATATGGCCTGATTTATGTTTCCAGAAGGTCCTGGCCTTGTGGGAAGTGTTGGATTGGTGATGGACATCACTTACCTCAGCTGGAGGTGATGGTAACTAGTCCTGAAGGTAGAGATGGAGATATGGAAAAGTGACGGATATGAGTAAGATTTTGAAGGTAGAATTACCAGATCTGTTTGATGTATATAAGACGTGTGTCACTGACAGGAAGGGTGCTTTTGAGATGATCCCAGGTTTTGAGGAGACAAGAGGAAGAAGAGAATTGGCAGAGGAAGGCCAAATGTCTAGTGTTGTTTGAATGTGGTATGTCAGAAAGAAATACAAAGCCAGTGTTTCACATCCCATAATTGTCCATTTTCAGCTGTGTGATTTTGGGAATGTTACAATTTTACAGAAAAAGAAAAAGATTTAGAGGTTAAGAAACATAAAGTCAACATTTTAAACTTAAAATCCATGGAGTTAACATGCTATAGTAGAAAGACAGTAGGCTGTGGAGACAAATGCTCAGTTATATTACTTTCTTATTAGGTGACCTTGACAAAGTCACTTCAATTCTTAGAACCTCCGAGTTCTCATGGAAAAAAAAAAAAAAAAGTCTTGTCGTATGGATTTAAAATGGTAAGCCTAAGAAGTGATGAATAAATGCATGCTCACTTTATGTTATCTCAAGTTGTTTTCCAGCTGAAACTTACACTGGGTGTTCCTGTTCCATATATGTGAAGGTCAGATAATGTAGACATCTATTTTCATACCAAAACTCAGAAAGAGGGGCAGGCTGAGGGACAAATCCAAGCTGCTTTGCCTGGACCACTGTAGTCATGTAATGACCCTTGTTCTTCCTCAGTCTAAATGCTCAGACTGGGAGATGAGTTTTCAAAGGACATTGAACTTGGACCCTGTGACTCATTAGTTAACATGTTCTGTTGTGCACTTTTCCAGAAGGTAAAAGTAGCCTTCTGGAAAAGTTACTATCAAGCTCTTTTAGTGAGATCTGAATGCAGTTTCATCAGATGTCATCAGGTTTTAGACTTTTCATTTATAGAAACTCCTGGAATCTGTGGATATTTGCTCAATGTGCTGTGGGGTAATGGTCTGAGCCTAAAGCAAGAATACTACTTTCAAAATAAAATGACTAAATAATTAATCAGGGTACCTACCCCATGGTGACATTTGGCTAAGGTATTAGGATTAGTACTTTGCAAAATGCCTAAGGTGTATCATGGATATTTGATGAAAGTGGTTGGTCATCACTGTGATTTTAAAATCATCCAGTGACCTGGAAATTCTGAAGGATGTTTTTTTTTTTTTTAAAAGAATTTTTCTCCCCTTTGTCATCCCAGAGTGTGTTGTATTGTGCAGAATGGATTCCTTCTATAGAATTATTCATAGGCGGTCTTCATCTTAGTGTGACAGGGGTAGTGGGAGTGGACCCTGAGGTAGCTGGACATTTATCTGGAGCTTGGTGGGGAGAGAGCCTGCCCCCCTGGGCACTTTGCAAAGATGAGGGGAGATGGTGTGCACTTTAGATGAAAACTTTTGGAAGCTCAACACAGGAAGTTGGCATGGTGGAAAGTTGCCTACGTAGTGGTGTAATTTGATCCCTGGGAAACAAGGATTTGTGTTTTATAGAGTTTTGTCTCCATCAGATTATTATCATGAGTTCCTTCAACTTCTCCTTTGGCATTTTTCTCACACCTGTTGATGGTGGGGGTTGGGTTTTCAATATGCCTCGTACCACCATGTCTCATTTCCAGTGCTAGGTTGCAAAAATTTTCAAGCTTTCTCCTTGACAGTCTACTCCCATATCTGTGCATAGTTATGTGAGGAGGGAGATACAAAGAGCAGAAACTGTTTGCTATTTGTTATTTTCATTCTTTTAAAAAAGAAGCCTAAGTTGAGAGAATGGGAACAAAACTAAATTGTGCTGAAGAGAAATTCCATTCTTTTATCCATTGGACTTATTTTTTTTTATACAAGTAGATCATCTATAGGTTAAAATAATTATGAAACTTGGAATTTATCCAGTTGTGTAGTGGGTAATTACAAAATTGCTTTGTTTAATTATGTGGTATTTTATAGGAGGGCATTTTTAACCTTTGTCACTAGCACCAAATGGAAGGAGACACAGCTCTTCATAAAAAGTATCATAATTCTAATTGCATCTAAGGTTTATTTAGAAGCAATTTATTTTTAAAGACATGCTCTAATTTGTGTAGTTTTTTTTTTAAGTAGGTAAAAATTGCTGAAGTAAATTGGTTTGTGGCAAAAGAAGTAACACAGGAATAACTGCTTGTTAATAGTCTCCTCCACTATTCAAATTTGCTAAGCCCAGCTCTAGTGAACACAGTGCCAAATTCATTGCTGAAACATGAGGCACAGCCTTATATAATCAAGTGGCTCATTAGAGAAGATCAGAGGATTTCAAAGTACACTTTAAAAATCAGAACTAATGTCCCGTATTTAAAAAGGAGATCAAAGTGGACATCTTGTCCAGAAGATCCTTTGCATATATTACCCCTCTGTGTTATTATCAGAAGTGACTTCCGTTGACATTTGCTGTAAGTCTATGTATGTACTAATGATAGATTAAACAGTTAAACCACAACATTTATTCATTCAACATGATTATTGGGTGACTTATATGCAAGGTAATGTAAACCCAACACTATACATAGCCCCAGAACCCAAGGGCAGTAGAGGGTAGGTAACTTAGCTCAGAGAGCAAATTCCCTCTTCCTCTGCCTTTTTGTTCCATTCGGGCCCTCAATGAATTGGATGATCTCCACTTGCATTGCTCAGGATAATCTTTACTTAGTCTACTGATTCAAATGTTAATCTCTTCCAGAAACACCCTCACAGACACACCCAGAGATAATATGTGACTAGCTATCTGGGCATCCCTGAGCCCAGTGAAATTCACATATAAATCATCACAGAAAGTAGAGACCTGAATTTATAATCCTACTTATTAATATATGAATTTAGGTGTCACTTGCCATTTGGAATCTTAGTTTTCATTTCTAAAAGAATATCAAATTAATTTCTGGCTGCGTTGTCAGAATAAAACAGTTTACGCTGAAACAACAAATAAACTCAAATCTCAGTGACTGAAAACAGTAAAAACCGGATGTTTCCTAACATCTTAGTCCCATTTATATTTGGGGGGTGGCAGTGAGGCAGGGTCAGAGAGAAACTCTGCTGTTAGGGACTCCATCTTGGGACACCATTGTCCTTAATATTTGGTCCCCAAATTCACTATAGAAGGGAAGCGAGAGGAAGCAAGTGTGGGAGATCTTTTAGGGACCAGGCCTAGAAATCTGTTCATATTCTGTTGGCCAGAGCCAGTCATGTGGCTCCACCTAGATCTTGGGGGGGGGGGTGCTTAAAAATCAAGTCTTTGGTGTGCCCAGGTGAAAATGAAATGTTCTGGGGAAGCACACAATAGTGCCCTGTGAATCTCTGGTGTTATTATGAAGATAAAATATGTGAAGAGCCCAGGCTAATATATATGAAATAATAGATATGGAAAGGCTGAGGTAATAATGTAAATCATTCCTCTATGTGTTAGTTTTTTAGGATTGGAAAGATATATTGGGACCAAGATAGAGAGATTCTTAAATTATTTTCATTTAAGGAATTTATAATTTACTTCATAGGTTAGGGGGGTGCAACTAAAAGTTTTTGAAGAAGGAAGTTATATAAACAAATTTGTGCATTAGGAGGATTGAACAATTGCCTATTGGCCGGAGATTCTGGAGAAAACTGTAGGTGATAGTCTTTTTTGGTTGTTGAGGAGCTATGGGGCCTGGACTAAGGTGAGGCAGAGGTAATGTAAGGGGAATAAGAAACATTACATTGGGCTACAATGTTTTATTAGCTTTTGCATCTAAGGTATCTTTTGCAGGACGTGGGCCATAATATGTGTTAAATAAACACTGCTGAATGAATCAATAATGACTCAATGAATGTATGAGTAAATGAATTCTATTCTGTAGACCAGTTAATTTTTTAAAAATTCTAGTATAGTTAACATATAGTGTTACATATTAGTTTCAGGTGTACAATATAGTGATTCAATGATTCTATATGTTGCTCACTGCTCATCATGATAAATGGACTCTTAATCCCCTTCACCTATTTCACCCATCCCCCTACCCTCTCTTGTGTAACCATCAATTTGTTCTCTATAGTTAAAAGTCTGTTTTTAGGGTTGCCTCTTTTTTTCTTTGTTCATTTGTTTTGTTTCTGAAGTTCCACATATGAGTGAAATCATATGGTATTTGTCTTTCTCTGGCTGACTTATTTCACTTAGCATTGTACACTCTAGACACATGCATATTGTTGCAAATGGCAAGATTTCATTCTTTTCTATGGATGAGTAATATTCCATTGTATCTATATCATCTATATCTATATCTATATCTATATCTATATCTATCTATCTATATCATCACATCTTTTATATCCATTCATCTATTAATGGACACTTGGGTTACTTCCAAATCTTGTTTATTGTCAATAATGCTACAATAAACATAGGAGTGCAAGTATCTTTTTGAATTAGTATTTTCATTTTCTTTGGGTAAATACCCAGCACTGAAATTACTGGCCCATATGATAATTCTATTTTTAACTCTTTGAGCAACCTCCATACTGTTTTCCACAATGGCTGCACCAGTTTGCATTCCCACCATCAGTGCACAAGGGTTCCTTTTTCTCCACATCCTTGCCAATACTTGTTGTTTCTTGTGTTTTTGATTTTAGCCATTCTGTCAGGTGTGAGGTGGTATCTCATTGTGGTTTTAATTTGCATTTTCCTGATGATGAGTGATGTTGAGCCTCTTTTCATGTCTGTATGTCCTCTGCTCATTTTTTAAAATGGATTATTTATTTTTTGGTATTGAGTTGTATATGTTCTTTATATATTTTGGATACTAACCCTTTATCAGATACATCATTTGCAAATATCTTCTCCCATTTGGTAGGTTATCTTTTAGTTTTACTGATTCTTTCCTTTGTTGTGCAGAAGCTTTTTATTCTGATGTAATCCCAATAGTTTAGTTTTGCTTTTGTTTCCCTTGCCACGGTAGACAAATCAAAAAAATGTTGCAATGGCCGATGACAGAGAAATTACTACCTGTGCTCTCTTCCACGATTTTTTTGGTTTCTGATCTCACATTTAGGTCCTTAATTTATTTTGAGCTTATTCTTGTGTGTGGTGTAAGAAAGTGATAGAGTTTCATTCTTTTGCATGAATGAAACTTTTTCAACACCATTTGTTGAAGAAACTGTCTCTTTCTCATTGTATATTCTTGCTTCCTTTGTCAAAGATCAATTGACTATATAATCATGGGTTTGTTTCTGAACTCTCTATTCTGTTCCGTTGATATATGTGTCCATTTTTGTAATAGTACCACATTGTTTTGATTACTGTAGCTTTGTAGTATATCTTGAAATCTGGGATTATGATACCTTCAATTTTGTTTTTCTCAAGGTTGCTTTGGCTATTCAGGGCCTTTTGTGGTTCCATACAAATTTTAAGATTATTCTGGTTCTGTGAAAAATACTGTTAGTATTTTGATAGGGATTGCATTAAATCTGTAGATTGCTTTGGGTAGTATGGACATTTTAACAATATTTTTTTTCTTCCAATCCATGAGCATGGAATGTCTTTCCATTTATTTTGTCATCTTCAATTTCTTTCGTCAATGTTTTCCAGAGTTCTCAGAGTAAAGTTTATTCCTAGGTATTTTAATATTTTTGGTGTAATTATAAATGGGCTTGTTTTCTTTATTTCTTTTCTGCTACTTCCTTATTAGTGTGTAGAGATGTAATACATTTATGTATATTGATTTTATATCTTGCAACATTATTGAATTCATTTATCAGTTCTAGTTGTTTTTTGGTGGTCTTTTGGATTTTTTATATGTAGTATCATGTCATCTGCAAATCATGAACATTTTACTTTTTCTTTATTAATTTGGATGCCTTTATTTATTTTTCTTCTCTTATTGCTGTGGCTAGACTTCCAGTACTATGTTGAATAAAAGTGGTGAGAGTGGACATCCTTGTCTTGTTCTTGATTTTAATGGAAAACCTCTCAGTTTTCCACCTTTGAGTATGATGTTAGCTATGGGTTTTTCATATATGGCCTCTATTTTGTTGAGGTATGTTCCATCTAGACCTATTTTGTTGAGGGTTTTTACTATGAATGGATGTTGTACTTTGTCAAATGCTTTTTATGAATCTATTGAAATGATCGTATGGTTTAACCTTTCTCTGGTTGATATGATGTATCATGTTGATTGATTTGCAAATATTGAACCATCCTTGCATCCCAGGAATGAATCCCACTTGATTGTGGTGAATAATTTTTTTAGTGTCCTGTTGCATTTGGTTTGCTAATATTTTGTTAAGGATTTTTGCTTCTATGTTCATCACAGATATTGGCTTGTAGTTCTTTTTTTTGTAGTATCTTTTCCTGGCTTTAGTATCAGGGTAATGCTCTCCTCTTAGAATGAATTTAGAAGCTTTTCTTCCTCGTTTATTTTTTGGAATGGTTTGAAAAGAGTAGGCATTAACTCTCCTTTAAATGTTTGATAGAATTTACCTGGGAAGCTGTCTGGTCCTGGACTTTTGTTTTTTTGGGAGTTTTTTGATTACTGATTCGATTTTGTTGCTGGTCTGTTACAATTTTCTGTTTCTTCCTGATTCAGTTTTGGGAGATTGTATGTTTGTTGGAATTTATCCATTTCTTCTAGTTGTCCAATTTGTTGGCATATAATTTTTATAATATTCTCTTATAATATTTTGTATTTCTGTGGTATTGTTGTTATTTATCCTCTTTCATTTCTGATTTTGCTTATCTGAGTCCCCCCACCCCTCTCTCTTTTTAATGAGTCTAGCTAAAGATTTATCAACTTTGTTGATCTTTTCAAAGAACCAGGTCCTGGTTTCCTTGATCTATGATATTTTTTTTTTTTTAGTTTCTATTTTGTTTATTTCTGCTTTAATTTTCATATTTTCTTTTTTCTACTGTTTTTTCTTCTTTTTCTAGCTCCTTTAGGTGTAGAGTTATGTTGTTTATTTGAGATTTTTCTTGCTTCTTGATGTAGACCTGTATTGCTATAAACTTCCCTCTTAAAACAACTTTTGCTGTATCCCAAAGATTTTAGACTGCTGTATTTTCATTTTCATTTGTCTCTGTGTATTTTTTATTTCTTCTTTGATTTCTTGGTTGACTCATTCATTGTCTAGTTATTTAACTAGTATGTTATTTAACCTCCATGTATTTGTGTTCTTCCTAGATTTTTTTCTTGTGTTGATTTCTAGTTTTATAGCATTGTGTTCAGAAAAGATGCATGTTCTGACTTTAATCTTTTTGAATTTGTTGAGACACGTTTTGTGGCTTAATACGTGATCTATTCTGGAGAATGTTCCATGGGCACTTGAAAAGAATGTGTATACTGCTTTTTTAGGATGGGATGTTCTGAATATTTCTGTTAGATTCATCAGGTCCAATATAATGTTCAAAGTCACTGTTTTCTTGTTGATTTTCTGTTTGGATGATCTACCCATTGGTGTAAGTGGGGTGTTAAAGTCCCGTACTCTTATCATATTACTATCAATTACTTCCTTTATGTTTGTTATTAGCTGCCTTATGTACTTGGGTGCTCCCATGATGGTGCATCCATATTTACAATTGTTATATCTTCTTACTGGATTGTTCCCTTTTTGATTATATAGTGTCCTTCTTTGTCTCTTGTTACAGTCTTTGTTTTAAAGTCTATTTTGTCCAATATAAGAATTGCTATGCTGGCTTTCTTTTCACTTTCATTTGCATGATAAATCCTCTTGCATCCATTTACTTTCAATCTGCAGATGTCTATATGTGTGAAATGAGTCCCTTGTAGGCAGCATGTAGATGAATCTTGCTTTTTTTTTTTTTTTTAATTTATCCATTCCATCACCTTAGGTCTTTTGATTGGAGCGTTTAGTCCACTTACATCTGAAGTCATGTTTTTGAAAGTAATTATTAATAGGGGTGTACTTATTGCCATTTTGTTAGTTGTTTTATGGTTGTTTTCGTAGTTCTATGTTCCTTTTCTTGCTATCTTCTCTAATGGTTTGCTGGCCTTTTTTAGTGATTTACTTGGAATCCTTTCTCTTTAAGTTTTGCATATCTATTACTGGTTTTTTAATTGTAGTTACCATTAAGTATGTATATAACATCTTATGCATATAGCAGTCTATATTAAGTTGATGGTCACTTAAGTTTCAACCCATTTTTAACTCCCCACATTTTAGTTGATGGTGTCATGCTTTATATCCTTTTATTTTTTGAATCTCTTGACTGATTTTTATAGATATGCTTATTTTTGTTGCTTTTGTGTTTCCTACTTTTCTTATTTTTAGTTATGGGCTTTCCTTTCCAGTCAAAGATCCCCTGTAACATTTATTTCAGGGCTGGTTCAGTGGCCATGGATTCCTTTAATTTTTGTTTTTCTGGGAAACTCTTTATCTCTCCTTCTATTCTCAATGATAGCCTTGCTGGATAGAGTATTCTTGGTTGCAGGTTCCCTCCCCCATGCCAGAACTTTGAATATGTCATGCCTTCTGGTCTGTGAAGTTTCTGCTGAAAAATAAGCTGATAGTCTTAAGGGGTGTCCCTTTTATGTAACTTTTCTTTTGTATTGCTTCTTTTAAAATTCTCTCCTTATCACCAATTTTTGCCATTTTAATCACTATGTGTCCTGGTGTGATTCTCCTTGGGTTGACTTTGATAGGGGCTTTTTGTGCCTCCTGGATATGGATTTCTGTTTTCTTCTCCAGAGTTAGGAAGCTGTTATTCAGCTATTATTTCTTAAAATAAAATTTCTGTTCCCCTTTCTCTCTCTTCTCCTTCTGTGATCCCTATAAGACAAATGTTATTATGTGATGGTGTCGCTGAGTTCCCTAAGTCTATTTTTATTTTTTCTTCCTATTTTTATCTCTCTTGTTCAGCTTGATTGCTTTCCATGACTCTGTCCTCCAGGTTTCCAATCTGTTCTGCTTCCTGTAGTCTACTATTTATTCTCTCTAGTGTATTTTGTTTCATTTGTTGAGTTCTTCATTTACTGAGTTCTTTTTTGTTTTCCATCTCTTTGTTAGGGGTCTCACTGAGGTCCTCCACTCTTCTCTTAAGCCCAAATCCAGTGAGTATCTTTATGACCATTACTTTAAATTCTCTATCAGGAATACTATTTATTTTTGTTTTGTTTAGCTCACTTGCTGTGATTTTGTCCTGTTCTTTCATTTGGGACATATTCCTCTGTCTCCTCATGTTGTCTAAGTCTTCCTGTCTTTTTCTCTGTGTTAGGAAAATCAGCTATGTCTCCTGCTCTTGAAAGTAAAGGCCTTTATGAAGAAGTGGTCCTCTAGTGCCTTGCAGTGCCATGTCTTCTGTTACCTGGAATCTGGTGCTTCAGGGTGTCTCCTATGTGTGTTGCATCTGCCCTAATGTGTGGCTGAGCTGCTTTCACCCTCAGCCCAGGCCTCTGTAATGGATCTCTTTGCCTGTGCTGGTAGTGGGCCAATCTGGGGCTGTCTTGGGTTTGAGTTGAGTCAAGCCAGGTGTTTGCCAGATAGCATGCAGTAGCACTGAACCGCAAGGTGATTTCCCTTTATTGTCCAGGGACAACATTGGTGGGGCCTTAGTCAGACTGATATGTGTGGTTATCTTTCCCTCTTTCCAGGTGGGAGTCATTCTGACACCTGTCACATATGCTTACACATTGCTGAGCTTGTGGCACTGTTCTGGATGGGCTCCAACCAAGTGCATAGTAGAGGGGGCAGGTCTGTAGTAGAACCTGGGGTTGGTGCATGTGGTGTCAGCAGGGTCCGGGCTGGCAGGCGGGAAACCGGTAGGGGCTGAAGCAGGCCAGGTTAGAAGAGGTAGATCTGCAGAAGCTATGCAGGTGGTAGGACATGTGGTGTTAGCAAAGTTTGTGTTGGTTTGTTGTGGGAGGGGACCTGGAGCAGAGGCCGGGCTGCAGGGAGCATGTCTGCAGCAGAATGTGGGCATGGGGTGGACTTACAGTACGTCAGGTGGTGAGTGTAAGTGCTGACTGGTTCCTGCAGGTGTCTGTGTGTTTATCCTGGGGGGTAAAGAAGGGAAACGGTACCTGGCATCTCCTTTGTCCCTGGAGAAATCTCCCAAGATCTCTGATCCTCCAGCACATGCTCTGAAATGAATAAACAAATCTTCATCTTGCAAATCCTAGGTATTTTTCAAACTGCTGCTTCTATGCTGTATCTATGTGGGGCTGTTTGTTGTACTGTCTCTTTAAGGGTGGGGACTCAGTTTCCTCTCACCTTCCAGGCTTTCCCAGGAGCCTGGTGACTTTTTTAAAGTTCCAGGTGTTAAGCCCTGCTGATTGTAAAAATTCTTGAAATTTGGCCCCTCTGGTTTTCAAAGCCAAATGTTATGGGGTTTGTCTTCCCTGTGCCTGGGGTATGTGTGGGTGTCTATTTCTTTCCCCTCTCCACCCTGCTATCTCTCCCTCTTGCAGATAGCCCTCTGGGGCCATTTAACTCCCAACGGTGCCTCCACCCTTCCTACCCTTTTCCATGTGGACTCTTCTCTACATTTAGCTGTGGACAGTTTGTTCTGCCAGCCCTTGGCTTGTTCACTGGATTATTTACACTGATGTGGGAGTTATCTAGTTGCATTTGTGGGACAAGGTGAGCCTAAGGTCCTGCACTCCACTGTCTTCCCCGGAATCTAAAATATGACTTCTCACATTGATCATAACTTCATTGAGGCTGGCAATTGTTGATTTTCATCTTTCTGTAGATGTGAGCCTAATAAGCACAAATAATTTAGGGATAGGTGTGGCAGTGAGTCCTCATACATGCACACTGGTGAAGAGGGCTTTGCAGCTGAGGATTATCCTGGGTAGATCAAAACTAATGCTCACACAAATGAAGAAACAAGGCCCATGAACCAGAGAGACACAGAAGTTATTTGGGGGACAGGGACAGAAAAGTCACCTATGTGCTTTAAACTCTTTTATTGATTTCAGCCTAAATTTCTAACTCCTTGGCATCACATTTTCAATAACAAAATATTAATTTGTTAAAATCCGGAGAATTATATGAAATAAATGCCACTCACTATAAGAAGCTCAAAAAATGGAAATAAATGAACATTGTAAAACTCGAGTAATGATTTCATTAAAGAAAAACTATAGTGACAAACATGTCTGCATTTCAACTTAAATGTATAACTTATATAAGCAGAATATTATCTATGTTTAATATATTGTTGTATTTTATATAATCCTCAGGATTTCAGTAATTTCATTATTGTCTGATAAGCCATTTAAACATTTCTTTTGCATTTGTCTGTTTTTCTAATAAACTTTTAAATCCTTTGAATGAAATGGATTGGTGGTAAAGAATTTCATAGACATCAGCAAATATACTTAAAATTGTATATCATCGTATCAACTAAAAGGTGAAAAGTTCATTTACTTATTTAATAAATATCGATTGACTGTCTTCCTTCCCTATGATAGCTCCATGCTAGGGATGATTCAAGGGTGAATTTACAGACAGCAGTGAGCCAATATGTTGAATCTTTGCCATTCAATAGGCAATGAAAAATTTTCCAAATATTTTTGGCCAAGAGAGCTTTTCAGTGTGAGAAATAGCAATTTTTCTTACAATTTTAAGGAAATGATACTTACATTTATATTGTAGTGTGACCTTGTAACAATGATTAAACCCTTGTTTCAGCTAAAAAGTGATCAACAGTCAAAGGATTACAATCAAAGGGTTGTCGATTTTGTCCTAATTGGTTTCCTATTCCTTTCAGTTTTAGGGTTGAAGGACCTTGCATAGGTGTTTCTAAAATGTGTATGTATGATATATATATATTCATATGATACACATATTGTTACATATGTTGTATATCTTTCTACATGGAACTAATATAAGTATGCTATGCTCCATTTTCAGTGACCTGGCGTGTAATAAAACTCTAAGTGCACTCTTTTGGCAAAGTAAACAATGTCTGAATCATATATATATGCATAGTGAATTGATATCTTGGAACAGTTCAGTCAACTAGAGACGTAGATGTATGACTAAAATACTTAAATGTTCCTGTGCAATTAATATTTGATTTATTAATTTGTAGGTCATCAGAGCAGAGAACAGATACACACAAACCTTTATGGAATTTCACTTATTTTAGGTTATGAAGGTTTAGGACTACAGAATCCTAATTCTACAGACACATTTTAAGGCAAATCCAGCCAACGATTAATTTTATTCAATTATCATTTCATTTGTTTGCTTATAATGCCATAGTGATTTTTAAATGGATTATACAAACATCACTCATATCAGGAGGAGCAGAACAATGAGTCTGGTAAATAAATGTTAATCAGAGTTCCTCAAACAAAGGATACCTGATCAGATTAGCTTGGTCTAGGCTGCATGCTGCTGACTTTCCCCTTTGGTGATTCAAAATATTTTTTACCATATTGAAGTATCAAGAAGGGCTTCAGTGAAAAAACAGCAGCAGCAACAACAACAACAACAACTCAAACACCAAAACCTACTGAACTTTCCTTCCAGTTAAGAAACTAAGGCAAGTCTATTTTTATTGGCATAGCAATTAACATGACACAGAACAGTTTTTCTTCATCAGTTTGGTTGGAAAATACTGTATTAGCTAATTGTACATCTGTGGTTAATATTATTAAAAGTTTTATCTCAAAGTAGACTTTAAGGCCAAATTGGATACACTTATTTAGTTTTGTGACTGTGTGTAAAACCCTTGATGGTGATCTGGTCAACTTGTTCTACTTGAATTGTTTTTAAAATTTGTTTTTAAATGTTTATTTATTTTTGAGAGAGACAGGGAGACAGAGCATGAGCAGAGGAAAGGCAGAGAGGGAGATACAGAATCTGAAGCAGGCTCCAGGCTCTGAGCTGTCAGCACAGAGCCCCACATGGGGTTTGGACTCATGAACCATGAGATTACCACCTGAGCCAAAGTCAGACGCTTAACGGACTGAGCCACCCAGACACCCTGTCTACTTGAATTTTTGTAAATGTATTTTGTGGTTATTCCTTCTTTCCCATCCATATGGTCTTTACTTTGTGTTCTAGAATGCCTTTGAGCCTAACTTACACAAAGCCTGCCTGTTTTAGGGGTGCCTGGGTGGCTCAGTGGGTTGAGCGTCCAACTTTGGCTCAGGTTGTAATCTCATGGTTCACAAGTTGGAGCCCCACGTTGGGCCCTGTGCTGATACCTCAGAGACTGGATCCTGCTTTGGATTCTGTGTCTCCCTCTCTCTCTGCCCCTCCCCCACTCACGCTCCGTGTCTCTCTCTCTCTCTCTCTCAAAAATAAATAAACACTAAAAAAAAAAGAAAAACAAAACCCTACATATTTTAGCTCAGGTGGGTGTCAGGAACCTGAAATAATTCCCTTGAACCCATCTAAATGTCAAGAACTCTGATAGCTCTTAGATTTTACCCTACTTTCACACTAACACATTAGTCCGCTATAGTTTCATGGATTTGATAGAAGACACGACACTCCCAGGTAAGAGACAAAGGACTTTATTACTCCCCATAGAGCAAGCAGCATGCACATCATGCTCATGTCATCTACTTTCGCACCCCCAAGCACCATGGGTGCAACACATGGCCCTAGATGCTGCATATGTACTGGGTTTGCTTCAAGCTGAGGAAACCCGAGCTTAGGAAACCTCTTTTACAATAGATAGGATGCCAGAAAAGCTGCCCATTTTTTTCCCAGGAGGGAGACACTAATTTTGTTATACTACACAACAAACATTTCTTCCCTCTGCTGTAGAAGAAGACATTATTTCTATCTTCCAAGGCTGTTCACTGTATAAACATCCTTGAAAAGAGAGAAAAGGTTGTCAGTGTCTCTGTGAAGAAGATGTACAGAAATGAGACTCATGCAGACCCAGCACTAAAATCTGTGTTACCACTTACGTGCTGTTCCTTGAATTACTGCAACGACTTGCACATTCTATGATTATAGTGCTTCTTGAACTGCTCTAAGCATTACTTTTCTGAAGGGACTCTGTCTTTACTTCTGTATTTACCGCATCCAGCTGCATGCCAGGTGTGTAGTAGGTATTTGGCAAAACTCTTGATATACAGGCTGGTGTCCTTGAAATATTTTCTGGATCAGTCTTCAAGTTTATCGTCCCAGCTACCCTAGGAGAAGGGACAGAAAAATGGGATAAGTGGGATTCACTAAAAGTCTCCAGTGGCTTTAGTCACTCGGGGATGTTTTCCTTCAAGCTCTAGTATTGTAGCAGCTTTGGTGGAGGTAGCGGGACTTAGCAATCAATGGCTACTAGGACAGAGTGGGACCATAGCCACTGGAGTGCTGGTAGTCAGACAAACACGTCAGGACAGTGGTGGCAATCAACCACAGTGCCAGGGACAGAGCCTCAATACCAACAGCAGACATGCGAGACTTTAGGCTGTACAACATCTGAATAGAATCTCAAAAGATGTTTAGGAGTTTCCTGGTCACAAAAATTGAAAGGGGAAATGGAATCCCATGTGGGAAAGAATAGAGATAGAAATGTTGCAAGTTGGGGGAAACCCCAAGTAATTATACACACACATACACACACACACACACACACACATACACACACATACACACATTATATATATAAATATAAATCTTATATATCTTTATATATCTCTTAATATTTATACATGTCATATACATATATATGTGTATACATATATTTATACATGTCATATACATATATATGTGTACACATATATGTGTGTGTACACATATGTGTACGTATATATGTGTACACATATATATGTATATGACATGTATAAATATTAAGAGTTGGGGCAACTCAACAAGAAACTAGCCAGAGCCTAGGTCCTGTAGGACACCTACCAGCACTTCTGAAGGGAGAAAGGATCATTCTTAGTTCAGCAACTCTTTGCCATGAGTCCCTAGGGAGATGAGTGCAATTGGGAATAAGTATGTTTAGAAACTGTCAAAACAATCCAAGGGAGTATTTATATCTATTAAATCTAATAATAGAAATCTTGGGTTTGTGTTTTCTGTTTGTTTTTTTACATGAAAAATTTCCAATAATTAGGTTTCATTGCGTTTTACAAATATATGTTCTGTTACTGATATTTGGTTGGGAAATGCACTGGTTCTTAATCCTAAATAGTTTGGGAAGACAGCTATAGGTGAAGCTTTTAGTAGGGAAATGTTATCTGGGACTTTCCCACTTGCACTGGTTTCTCCGGTGGGGATGAGGGAGGATGGTTTTGAGGAAGCCACACTAGAGGCTGGGTTTCAGTTAGGTGTTATTGGTGCTGGTGCCCTCGGGGAAGGTAAGATCTGGACCTTACCTGGTCCTGCTCCTGGTCCGAGGGAGCAGCAAGCAGAGATGGTAAGGAAAGAATGTATTCAAGGCGGCGGGGTGGGGGGGGGGGATGGCGGCGATAGGAATGGCTAACCCTTATTAAAGCCCTTGGCAGGTACCAAGCACAGGCTAAGTGCTTTCTGTGGGTTTCCTCACTTGATCCCCCAACGCCTCTTAAGGCAGCACCTCACCCCCATTTTATAGGTGAGGAAACTAAGAGAAATTAAGGACCTTGTGTATGGCCACACAGTGAGTAGGTGGTAGAGATGAAACTGGAATCCAGGTATTCCAGTCAAGTTGAGCCCTGTGTCATACCACCAGGCCACAACTTGCAGGTGCATCATCTGAGCGAAGTGGCTGGGCACACTGAGGAGGCGAGCTCAGGTGTATGATCTGACTCGCCTGGTTGTGGCGCTGACAGGCCTGATGTAGGGGGTGAAGGGAGAAGGGCAGCTCTGGCAAAAGGGCCAGAAAGGTGAGATGTTCATCCATAGTGTGTTGAATAAGATTGCAGAAATGGAATGAACTGCATTTGATTATTAAAAACCTTTTAAGAGTTAAAAAAAAAGTTCTAGAGGACTGTGATATAAGCCCTTTAGTTAGGTGGGCAGGTTGAATATGACTGGACAAGGGAAAAGGACAGTTTGAAAATGACCACCATGTTTCCACAAGCCTGCACCATTGGGAACATGTCAAGAGAAATTCTAAGAGGGGAGTAGGTTTTGCCTAGGGAAGGAGAAAAGAGTATGGAAAAAATTTTTAATGCCTACTGCGTGTTAAGGGTCAACAGTACATTATCTTGTTTAATCTCCATGAAAATCCTACAAAATATTTATTCTCATTTTTATTGTGAATAAGTGATTTCCTCCTGGAAATCATCCTTGCTGTCTTGTTCTTCTTGGAGACCTGAGTAGCCATGGGAACAGGCCCGGCCCACCTGGCTAGATACTAACCAACCATGAGTCCCCTTGCCTTTGTAGTCCCAACTGACACCCACTAAATTCACAAAGAAGGAGCACCCCAGGACTGGGAGCTGACCACAAACATGTGAGTAAGCCCAGCCCCATATCCTTGAAAAACCACAGCTGACCCCGTGTGAAATTTCTGACCCACAGAATACTGACCTCAGTAGATGGTGGTTTTGAGCTACAATGTTTTGGGGTGATTTGTCATGCAGCCACAGGTCACTAATGCAGAAAATCATCTGCGTTAAATGGGGGTATGCTTCAGAGTGAATGAAATCATCAAAGGAGAGAATTATTAAGATTCAAGTGATTTATTTTATTAAGTTTCTTTCATAGAATTGTATTTACTATAAAACAACCCTAAACCCACAGAGAAGTTGCAAGGATGGTAAAAAGAACTTCTTCCTCTTTTTTCTTTTTTTTTTTAACCATTGAAACTTTAGACCCTGTTCAAGTTTTCCTATTTTCCCCAGAATGCCTGTTAGAGAAAAATTATCCAGTTCAAAAATTATGTGTTGCCTTTAGTTGTCTTGGCTCTGTTCTCTCCTTCATTCTGGAACCAGTTTTAACCCTTTCTTCTACTTTGATAACCTTGACTCTTTCGAGGATTGCAAGGCAATTATTTTGCAGTATGTTTCTCTGTGTGAGCTTGTCCCGTGCTTTCTTATAATTAGATGCAGGTTACACACTGTAGGGAAGAACAACATGGAGGTCGTGCTGTCTTCTCATTGCATCTTATGAGGTTGTGAATGATTTGTATTTGTTCCATTACTGATAGTATTCACACTGATTAGTTGATTACTGTTGCGTCTGCCAACCTTCTCCACTGTAAAGTTATTACTTTGCCTTTTGTAAAAAAGTACTTTGGGCAAGGTACTTTGAAATCATGGAAATAACCCACTCCTTACCAAAACCTTTTTTCATTATTATTATTATTTTTTTACTTTATATCAATATGAACTCATGGGTTTCCTCTTTTTATTCCAAGAGTTATAATCTGTTATTATCATTATTTGTTTTGATGTTCAAATGGTCTCTGATTTGGCTGGTACTATATCAGTCAAGCTGCCTTGTGTTCTTTTGATATGGCCCCAGCATCCTTTGAGGACTCTATTGCTTGCTGGTCTAATGAGATATCACAGGCTCATCTTGTAATTTTCTGGACCCTGTCTTAGAATTAGTCATTTCCTCAAGGAGCCTTGGTTTTTGTTTTTAGTGGAGAATGGTATTTAGAAGCTGGGATCTGGCTACTAAGTGGGCTCATTGCTTCAGGAATCTCACTCCTTGTGAGCTATCTCAATGGTTAGAACTAGGGAACATATATGTACACACACACACACACACATAAACACACACACCCTTATGCATTTGCATGTATATTTTATAATCCATTTTATATATGGAAAACATGAGTTGAAACCAATTCTTCCACTTCCAATCCAACACTGCAGCATTCACTTTAGTTTTCTCCCTTTGTGTGTTTACAATTCCCCTCTCAAACAGTGAGAAACCTTTCTCCCCCATCCATTAATGTATTGACTGATCCCTCGGTATGTAATGATCTCTGTTGCCACTGCATTTTTCCTTCCCTGTGGTCCACCCCGCATCTGTGCTGACTCACCCCTCTTGGGTAAGCACACTCCTGCCCCTGCTGGGGCTCTGACAGCCCACTGCAGGCTACATCTTTGTAGTTCCTCACCTGCTCTGCCCCAGCTAATAACTTCAGGAATGAATTGCTGGGGAAGAGAAGAGGAAGAGAAAGAAAAGTTAGATGGGTGGGAAGCTGGGAGGAATGGAAAAATGGTTGAGATAAGAATTAGAAAACCCTTTTCATGATGGTGCTTACATGGACAAGTGCAGCGAAGCCCACACATGAATATCCAGAAGAGACTTACTAACAGTAGCAGCATTTTGAACAGCCGTGTCCAAAACAGATGCAAATATTATGTCACAGGCTCTAAAGAAGAGACACATCATAGACTAACCACTTGTCAAACAGAATTAGAATATTGCCCAATCCTCAAGTACAGGGCAAAAATTATAAGGTTTGTTGACTGTATGCCAACCTCTGACTACTGCCTGTTGGGTCAGAAATCCAGTGTAGGGTCATCTTGTGTTTTCCCAGTGACCCCTGAGGGATCCTACCTTTGATCTGGACTCTCTCCTACTTCTTCTTCCACTGCTGTTAAACATGGATCAGAAAGAACTCTGGCAATTCAGTGAAGGGTTGAAAGCTAAGCTATTTTGCCAGGTGGTTTTCAAAGGTAAACACTCTTCAGATTTCAGGAAACTGATTTTTTTTTTCTTCTGTAAATGCTTCTTGAGGTAAATAGTTTCCAGAAAGGGAGGTGGGGAATGGCATTGATCAGGGAGGTGGGAACTGCTTTTCCCTTCAAGGTTTCTGGAGTGGTTTTTATCTCTTTGGCTTTTGTCCCATATCTTGCCTGAATGGCCCGGTGCCTTATCGACTCTTTGCTGGTATAATTTGCATACATTTTCAGGTACCTCATTAAGCATTTCTGGGCTGCTGACATCCTTTGCCAGCCCATGGTACTTTTATTATTGAGTTCCCACAGAGAATTTAGCAATGTTTTAGAGGATTGGTTTAGTGTTGGAAATGGAAACAGTCTCCTTACCTGATCAAAGAGGAAACGTGCAAGGGTAGAGAGAATGCACTGGGACTGAGAGATGGTTTGTATGGTTCTTCAGGCTCATTTTGCAACAAATGCCCAATTTAAGCAGACAATATGGGTCTTTATTACCTGGAGCTTGGCACGCTAAAAAAGAAACAGCATTGTGTGTGTGTGTGTGTGTGTGTGTGAGAGAGAGAGAGAGAGAGAGAGAGAGAGAGAGAGAGAAAGAGGGACAGAGAGAGAGAGAGAGAGAGAGAGAGAGAGAGAGATTGTCAGCTTGTGGTTTACCAATGGGGTTAACTTCATAGCACTTCACTGTACTCATATATTCTTATTTTCACTCCCAAACATCTGTCCATTTTTGTTGTGTTCTCTTTATCTCACCTTAAATTAAGGAAAAACAGAATTTGAGTTAATTAATTTTCAGTTAATGTCTACATCTTGAAACATATTCCACTATTCTCTGGCTGTCTAATGATTAGATTTCAGTAATTATATTCAGGCATTTTGGGCCAGAGATAGAAGTCAGCCGAGTGTTTGGTCCTAGGCTGTCGGTCTCGCTCTGTGTCTTCTTCAATATATTCTAACTGCAGTCACTTTCCTCTAATGGCAACTCACAGAAAACCAATAGCATCCTCAATAAAAGGGTTAATGATATTTTCTTCTCCTCTGGGACCCTGAGATTTTGCTAAATCTTTTTCCAAGACTGAGGAAATCCTATTAATGGCAGAGTAAAAGTAGAGTATGCTGTGTTTCTTGGAGCCCACCCTGTCTCTGGTCATAGGTGATGGCCAGGACCGTATTTCGTCCTCAATCCCGTCTGAGTGCCATTTGACATCTATTCCCATCACACTTTGGATATGACCAAAGGAGGATGTCCCTGTCAAAGCTGCCCAATGAATAATCGAATCCAACCTGCAATTTTTCCAGGCTGTCAAACATTTCTGGGGTTGAGTTCACAGGGAGATTTTTTTTCCTCTCTTGAATTAAAATTGGGAGTAGGGACAGGCAGATTAAAGGCACTCAGAGAGAAAGTGCAGGAATTCTTTACGAGTATAACTTCGTAGGTAAGATATCTTCACTTCATTCGTTCCCAGAGAAAATAAAGGGCAATCACTGGACAAGGGAGGAGTTGTGTCTTTCCAAAATGTTTTGAGAATAAATAAAACATATACTTTACTCCCATGTTTTGCCCTGTTTTTCACTGGCCTCTGACAGTGCTTCATGTGCACACAAATTACCTGGGGAATCTTTGTTAAGCTGCAACTTTTTAAAAAACTTTTTTTAAAGTTTATTATTATTTTTTTTATTTTGAGAGAGAGAGAAAGTGTGAGTGGGGGGAGGGGCAGAGAGAGAGAGAGAGAAAGAGAGAATCCCAAGCAGGCTTTACCCGGTTAGTGCAGAGCCTGATGTGGGGCTCAAACCTACAAACCATGAGATCATGACCTGAGCCGAAGTTGGACGCTTAACCAACTGAGCCACCCAGGTGCCCCTAAGCTGCAACTTCTTATCCACAAAGTCTGGGATGAGGCCCTGGATTCTGCATTTCTGAGAAGCTCCTAGACCATGCTGATTTATGAGCCATACTTGGAGTAGAAGAAGCTAGAGCAGGGGTTCTAAAAATGTGGTCTTGGGCCAGCAGCATCAGCATCACTGAGAAACATATTAGAAATGGAAATTGTGGGGCCCTAGCCCAGACTGACTATAACAGGTGGAACGGACACCAAAGATGTCCACCCTCTAATCCATTGAGCCTGTGAATATATCACATACAAGAGGAACTTTGCAGGTGCAATTGAGGTTCATAAACTTTTCAGACAAGGAGATTATTCTGGATTATCTAGTGGGCCCATTCTAATCACAGTGAGTCCTTAAAAGTAGAGACGTCTCTCTGGCTGAAGTCAGAGAGATGCAGTGGAGAGGAAAGTCTGAGAGGTTCAAAATATGAGAGAGATGGGATCTGCTAGAGGGGGCTGCATGGACAGCATGGGAAAGAATGCAGGCAGCCTCTAGAGGCCAGTTTGGCTCTTGATTGACAGCCAGCAAGGCATGTGGATGCAGTCCCACAAGCATGAGAAACTGAATGACCCAGGAGGCAAATTCTTTCCTGAGGCTCTGAAAAAGAATGCGGTCCTCCCAGCACCTCCTTGATTTCTGGCCCCTGAGACTCTAAGCAGAGAACCCATTTAAGCTGTGTGCTGACTCACAGGACTGTGACTAACAAACTTGTGTTTTAAAGCCATTAAGACTGTGGTAATTTGTTACAGCAGCAATAGGAAACAGATACGCTGACAGAATCAGTTCTGAGCATAGGGTCCAACAGTCTGTTTTCATAAGCTCTGCAGATTATTCTGATGCTATAGAAAGAGCATGCGTTAGAGCCTGCAGGGAACCCAACCTAAATGGTTGCAGTGTCAGCCAATCATCCTAACATCCCTGATATTTTTTCCTCATTTGTAAAATGGGGTTAATAAACCAAAGTGTTGATGTGGGAACTTAGATCAGAATCTCTGGCAGAATATTTAGCAGTTCTTATTATAGGAGGTCCTCAAATGTTACCTTCTTTCCTTCCTTCCATTTCCTTCCATGGACACACTAAATGCAAACAATATTGATGATTCTGATGTCAGCCGTCTGAGGCTTAGGGCTTGGAACTTGACCTTGATTGTCATTGTGTAAATATGAGCTGGAAAGGAAAACCAGAATCACAGGAAGGAGATGCAGGTCTAATTTATAAGCAATTGCCTTGCTCAGCCTAATTGCTACTCTTCAAAAAGAGAACAATGAACATGCTTCCCTTGTTTTTAGAAAAAATTCAACACTATTCAAATCTTGATATAGAACAGTTGGTTCTAAATGTGACCTTTTAATCATAGCAAGAGTGTAAGTCGGTTCTTTACATCAGGCAGTCTTTGCTGTGGGACCACAACAGCTAAAACATGTTTATATTCTGTACATTCTTAAGGATGCAATGTACTAATTCTAATTTGCTAGTCTACTGGAGTGCTCTAATGCTCATTAATTAAAAAAAAAAAAACAAACCTTCAAGCGTATTTTCTTTCAATTGTGTCCACCTCTGAGCTGAAAATATTTGCTAATTCTTTGTCCTTTATCCACTCTGTAAGGCGAGCTGCTTCCTTGGATGATTACATATTCTTCTCCTCCATGATCGCTACAGCCTTTCCCTTCTGACCATCAATCACTGTGTGATGAAATTTGTTGATTGGGTTTATTTTGCAAATGATGCAGTTTGCAAAGTCCCAGGTTCATAGTCATTTTCCATGGCTGTCTAGACGAGACTAAAACTCTCAATCAATCAACACTTCTAGATTAATTTTTCCCTCTCTGTGAAATAAAAAAAAAGTGAATTAAGAGTTAAATTAGGCTTCCTGGCTTATGTATTTATTAATCAATCAACCTTCCACATAATACTAAATTAATGTTTATGGTACAATATCTGCATACCGATTTCTGCGGCTGCCAGTTTGAAAATAGTGCTGTGCTGAAGCAAGATTCTATCTGCTGTGAACATTTTTATAATGAGCTGCAGCCCTGGAAACATTGAAACCCATTTAAAAAGTGACCTGCATAATCTCTCAGAGAAAATTAAATGGGTGAAAGATCATGAATAAGAAGTAAATATATATTTAAATGGCATCAAGATGGCGTCTTTTCTTTACTGTGCAGTTCTTGGTTTTATTAACGTAAAACTGCAGCTGAGTAACTTGGGGACTGGTTGGAAGGATTCTACAACTTACAGATACTCTTCCCTTAAATATATGGATAGTCCAAATCTCCGTCCACATCACATGTCTTATTATTACAAGTTTTAAATGTTCTCAGTGCCCACAGAATGATGCTAAATAGCCTTTTACAGTTAACATGTTGATTTTGCCTAACAATGGGGTATAGAGTGGAGGTTAATTACCTGAAATATAGTCCTCAGAGGAGAAGCATTGACATCATCGGGGAACTTGTTAGAACTGCTGGGTCTTAGATCCCAGATCTTCTGAACCAGAATCTTCATTGTAACAAAACCCGAGGCAATTTGCCCGTACAAAAAAGTGTGAACACTGTTGGGGTAAAAAATGGCTGGGAGGTGGGGGTGTGGGCACTGTCAGGGTGTGGAGCATAGAGGTGGTGAAAAACAATCTTGGACAGAAATGTGCTTCTCACCTGCTTGCTATCAAGTAGGGAGAGATTTGTGAGGAATCTCTTGTGTTCTTTTGCCTTTTTATCCTGGCGTTCAGTAGAATGCATATGTTAAATGGTTGTGTAGATTTGATGGTGTAGTTTATAATTATGCACTCATGGAACAAGTCTACATGGCTTGTGTTCCATTCTCTAATATAGTGTCTTCCGAATTTCAGCATGACCTTGAGTTAGAAGCAGTGTGGGTAGTGGAAAACCCAAAGGTTTTGTGGCTACATAGAACCAGACTTCAAATCTAACCCTGACGATGTTATTGTGTTGATAGTTTCTTTATGTGCGAAACAGGCAAAATAGCCATGCTGTCACAGATGGTTGACATGAGATGATGCACAGGAAGCTCCATGTTCAGTGACTGAAACCAAGTAGGAATCTAGCAATGGTGTCTTCCTCTTTCATACTGATCATTCACTGGCCCACCCATCCATCCATCCCATATCTATTATGGGTACGTGTGGATAAATCCGTCTATCCATCTAAACATCTGTCCATATATCCTCTATTTATGTATATTTTCTTTTTTTCTTCTGCATGTGTCTTCTTCTTGTCTTCTGTTGTCAGTAAAAATTTCCTGTCTTTCCATCAGGCATGCCACCTCCACTGTTTCTTTTTCTTTTTTTTAATGTTTATTTATTCTTGAGAGAAAGAGAGAGGGAGAGAGAGAACGAGTGGGGGAGGGGAGGAAAGAGAGGGAGACACAGAATCTGAAGCAGATTCTAGGCCCTGAGCTGTCAGCCCAGAGCCCAACATGGGGTTTGAACCCAGGAACTATGAGATCATGACCTGAGCTGAAGTCGGACGCTTAACCGACTGAGCCACCCAGGAGTCCCCACTACTTCTATTCTTTCCCAGCTAGGCAAATGAACACATAGAGGCAAGTCAGGTTCTTGGGAAGAAATGTTCCAAACAGCTGAACTCGGAAGGTATTGCACGTTATTGTATTAATATTATGCGCTCATTATGTCCAGTTTCATGGGCCTCTACCTTCTTCTCTCCTAAAGCATGATTGGTGCTTCCCAGAGCTCATCTTAGTCCTTCCAACACGCTCTTAGGAATTTTTTGGCTGAATAAAATGGGCATCCATCTAGATTAGACGTTGCCAGGCACATTTCTCTCCCCGCCTGCTTCTCATTCCCTACATACTTCTGTAAGTGTTGGGTGCTCCCATAGTAGCAGTGAGGAAGGTGACACTTTTGCTGGCATTTAGGTTCTGGACACAACCCAGATAATATCACACTTCCATTCCTTCCTTTACTGCCCTGAGTGTGTGGGGAGGGATGAGGGGAAGGTATACCCGGGCTTGTGTCCTCACAGGGAAAGCTCTTGAGCCCTGGTGTCTTCAGGAAATCAGTATCAGTCTCCTGACATTGGGAGAACAAGATTTTGATATTGAAACTGATCCTTCAATACGAACTGGAATTATTCCCTGCTGAGCCAAACTGCTCATTTATCTTGTACGTGACAAAATTCGCTCCAGCATATGCTTTCACCTTTGATAGGGAAAAAAAAAGTCATTTTAATTGCTAGTTAAGACTGCTGGGTTACTTTAATTTGCAGGCTCTTTATTAACTGTGATCTATTTCATTTAAAACAGCAATAAATGAGATTTGGTGTTAGTCTCTCAACTATTAAATTTCACAGGCTCCGTTAGAAGACTTGGGGTCACCCTTTGAGACTCTGAGCCATTTCCATTTAAGATCTTAGCATACTTGAACTGTAGACAGAGCCATGATACATAGTAGGTTCTTAATAAATGTTTGAACACCAGAAAAAGGAGACGTGTATATGCTTGTCCCCCATTTCCTTTCATACACTCGTTCCCATAGGTTGTGGATAGGACATAATTTCTCCTCGTTACATCTCTCACATCAAAACATATGTGGCAGCAGTTGCTTAAAGTATCTACGTCAGGTATGGAAAGCTGTACATGTGCTCATAGGGATTTAATCCAGCCAATTTCCTTACTCTGGTTTTACTTAGATGAAGGCAGGCAGGATCGGGAGCTCCTTCAAATACCAGGCCAGTTGTGAGCTGGAGACTGAACAACAGGTTTTAGCCCATGGGATGGAAGTTCTGTTAAACTACCTTAGAAAAGCGACAGCGTATTTCGATGAAAATAAGGTAGTATTAGATCCTTGAGACCTGTGCTCTTTCCCAATTCCTACTGTTCACTGACTTGTGACCTTGAGCAACTCACTTCTCTCTCTATAGATCTCAGTGGTTTCACCTGCAGGACGTAAGGCTGGAGATGCCAATCTTGTTCGGGTTCCAAGCTCTGTCACTGCCATCCATATCCCACTCGGGTATCAGAACCTGGATTCTCATTTGGTTTTATCTAGGTCTTAATTTCTGGGCACGTCACTGCAGTTTTGTGAAGGATATCCTTGAACTGGTTAGTTGGACATAGTTTTAGAGAAACTATGAGCATCTTCAGTGTGGCGTAGCTACATGTCACCCAGGTCACCAAAAGAGACAGAATGCAACCCACCTCCTTGTGATGACTTGGACATGTTAGCTGAAGGTGGGACGTTGTGTTGACATGTGTTGACATGTTGTGCCCTTGGGGTCCTGGAGGTACCTCAGCCCATCATGTCAATCAAGGACATGGGACTGTCATAGTGTTTAGTTTCTTGGCCTGGCCCCCTGCCCCCCGCACCTTGCCATCAGTTGTTACTTCTTATGCTATTGGTTACCGGGGGAATGCAGGTAGCTAAACTAGAAATCAGTGACCCCAAATCTGTGCATCACACTAAGCCTGCGGTTCTCACTTGACAATGACTTTATCTTTCTTTCTCCCGAGAGTAAAGTGCATGGACTTACTGACAACCCTTTCCTTTGTAACTGACTTATTTGGTTGACGGCAGTGACTTTAAGGTCTAGAGTTGCCAGAAATCAAAGTAGAACGTGGGGAGGTGGGTTTCTTATATATGACTGTATGCAAATATAAAATCAGTAATATATCATGTTCAGTATCAAAAAGTACCATATTAAAAATTTTTTTAACGTTTATTTTTGAGACAGACAGAGATAGAGCATGAACGGGGGAGGGTCAGAGAGAGAGGGAGACACAGAATCTGAAACAGGCTCCAGGCTCTGAGCTGTCAGAACAGAGCCCGACGTAGGGCTTGAACTCACAGACCATAAGATCATGACCTGAGCCGAAGTTGGATGCTTAACCGACTGAGCCACCCAGGCGCCCCAAAAAGTACCATATTTTAAAAAACTTTGAATTTCTTTTAAAGGTTTATTTATTTTTGAGAGAGGGAGAGAGAGAGAGCGTGAGCAGGGGAAGGGCAGAGAAGAGAGGGAGACACAGAATCCAAAGCAGCTCCAGACTCTGAGCTGTCAGCACAGAGCCTGATGCAGGGCTCACACTTTGGAACCACGAGGTCATGACCTGAGCTGAAGCTGGACGCTTAACCGACCGAGCCACCCAGGTGCCCCATTTAAAAAACTTTAAAGTTCCATAGAGCACTTAGCACATGTCCTCATAGGGAGTGGACAGCTAATTAATTTTGTGAAAATGCACTTTGCACTTGATCATGTGGATTATAGATCCCAACTCACATATATCTGATGGTCATTTAAGTTTCTAAGGTATTACAAAGGAAGATATGTATGTCCCGAGATTCCTCTAGCCTCCCTGTGTTTTGGGTACAGATGAGAGCACTTAAACATGAACATGGACCCAAATTTCACTTGTCCCAAGAAGCTCACACAGGACTTTGAATACTTCAGAAATTCCCCAGATGTACTTATAAGCATGTCTATTGCTGCCAGATGTTAATGCAACCCCTCCACTTTAACAAGGCAGTCTCTGGGTTTTGCGGTTTGCAGATCAGAGTCCCAGGGTGATGGGAGCTACATTATATTTTATTGTGAAGCAGAGAATGACAGCTGCTCTCTGGCTTCTGGCTCGTCCTCCCCCACCATTATCATCATCATCATCATCATCATCAGCAGCAGCAGCAGCATTATCATTTCTGGGAGATGGAAGAGGGGGACCTTCCTAAGCCTTGTGGTTTTAGTGAAACAACTTTTTCTATTCCCTTCCTTCCCCCCAGTAGTGCCCTCTTTCTGTAGGCCTCAGTCACACTGAGAATGCTCTGATGCTGAGACTTTCCTTCAGCTTATGTTCATTCTGCCCTTTGGTGAGGTCTCTGACAAGCAGCTCCTTAGTAGCTCTTCCAAATAAGCTTCTGATGGCTTACCACACCAATTCACCGAATGCGCCCAGGAACCTTAGGTTCCTGCTGGGGCCCAAAGTGTATGGAGTATTGAACGTGCTGAATAGTGTACCCCTTCACGTATGAGCCATCTAGTTGGTGATGTAGCCACAATATGGGTGGCCTTTGATGATGTAGGCTTTGAGGGACAGTTTATGTATAATTCAGTCCTTTTATTTAACCCTCTCTATATCATGTCATGGTGCCTGCCTCTTGGCGAGTTCATGCTTTTAAAACTCCTTTACCAATTGACGGGGAGAAACAAGGAGGCAAAGCAGCTTAAATAACATTTTACCAAGGTTTACAGTGAAGGGAGAGGGTAAAATGATTATACGAATTGAAGTGTTTAAAATCAGTGGCAGATCTCAATTACCAATCGATCCCTGGTCTCCCTGGAGAGCAGGGCTAACAGTAGATGCAATATATATGTGCTTAGATGTCTACATACATGCCAGTTGCCAAATAGAGTGGTTTTTTTTCATTCCACCTGGAATATGGTGGAAAGATCAAAGACTAACTCCTGTTGCTTTTTTCTCCTTCAATAGCTGCTGAGAAACTGTCTCTATTATGTTTGCATTTTGTAGAATAGAGGTTGTAAAATTTCAAAAGAAAAGCCAAAATGTTAGTGGAAAAGATCTATGGGAATGTGTGTATGTGTGTTCTGTTTTCCACGGCTGTCATCTGCTTTGCAAAGATGTTCTTAAAAGGTACTGACAAATCCAAGGCATTACCCATGATACACTTAGGCACTTAGCCTTGAGCCCTACTCAGAATGACCTTCTCAAATCCAATAAACAGTAGCTCTATGACTATTTTATTACATGTCGTGATGCTCACAGTCATAAGTGGTTACCCTGAACTTTGGCCCCTTTTTGGTTTTCAAAGTAAAGATTCAATGAACTTGAAGTGACGTATATAGAGAAAACTGCTCTACCCCACTCTTGAATGATTTACCTTTGTACGGTTCCCTGAATAGCCGTAAAAACTTATTCCATGAGATGGATATATTTCTGTCTTAACTAGTAGAGAAGAAAAGGAAGGGTAGAACAATAAAATTCAGAGGAATCATGTTTCAAATAAACATGTTTGGGTGCTCATGAATACATTAGGTTCTGTGATGGTGAGAAGGCTCTCTAAAAATGCCACCCTGAAAACATATGATTTTTATGGAGTTTTATCAATGAATCAATCAGCCAACCAACCAATCAGTTAAGCAGTCAGTAAATGTGTTTGAATACCTATTGTATATCTAGGATCATTAGATTTTTATTGATGAATGAATGTATTTATTTATCTGATAAACTTTTATTGGCAGCCTTCTTCATACTGATAAGACATAAGCTAGGCATTGCCAACACAACAGGGCACAAATACTACCCTCAGGAAGCTCCTAGTTTATTAAACCACAAGCGCATGGTTTAAATACTATATTATAGGTGTAGCAATAGAAATATTCTTAAGGTACTGTGAAATTAATTCATTTGCTCATTCGTCATTCCCTCATTCATTCATTCAACTTTTGCAGTGTTCTAGCCATTGTGCTACAGTCTGAAAAAAAAATGTTAAACAAGACAGAACTGGCAACTGCCTTCATAGAACTTATATTTTCATGAGAAAGAAAGAAAGAAAGAAAGAAAGAAAGAAAGAAAGAAAAAGAAAGCTGCATTAAGTAAATAAATGCATTTAAGTAAGTAAGTAATGAATGAATATCACAAAACTGTGATAGGTACTATGAAGGAAAGCATGAGGATTTATGATAATTATGGGAAAGGTCCGTACAGGTCCCTAGAGGTACTCCTACAAAGAAGCAAATAACTTTCCTTTGAGCTGTCAAGTATCCATATGCCAGGTAATATATTCAGCTATGAGTGGAATCATCAAAATCTTCAGGAACACTAAGGCCCGCTGAAATCTCTAGGTATCACTGCATAGAATCGGAACATATGGTGTGAGGGATGCTAGGAATCAGCTGATCTGGTCTTCGGTGCTGACCTAATGACATCATTTGATTTAATATTTAACCTCTCTGGGTTTCAGTTTTCTCACTTATAGACTGGAAGAGTTAGATTGGGTCATCCGTAAAGCCCCATCTAACTGTAAACCTCAACATTCCCAGTAGGATAAATAATTTCCCACTGCTCTGCAAAAGGGCCAATTTCTACACAGGGACTAAATATGTGCACATGCTTGGTAAAGCTTAGAGAACCATATAGTGTAATTGCTGAAGGAATAAGGCTAGATAGATTAATACACATGAGCTCAGACATGTAATACAGGATGTGGATGCTTGCTTTCAAAGGCTACATGGTTCCTGGGTCTGCTCAGTTTTTAAAGGTCTGATGAAGGAACCACCTGCGTTTCTCTCACATGTATGCATTTATCCAAATTGGAAAAGATAACCATGCATGTTCCAGGGTGGGAGTAGAAAGAAGTAGAAGTCATGAATGGAGATTCAAGGTGTGGTGGGCTAAGCGCAGGAGCAGGAATTCAAATAGTTAGTTTCCGGTCTAGGTTTTGCCTCTAGCCAGGCTTCACTCAATGGGCAGGATACTAAATCTTTGACCAGTACCATCTGCATGTGGGTGAAAGGTAGAAGTTGCCCTGATTTAGCTGCGTTCCGACTTCGTACTTAGCATCAGATACTCTTCCCAGTCAAATCGTGCATGAAACCCCAGCATACCTAACAGACAAAAGTGAAGTCATACTGGTTGAGGGAAGCATTGAAGACCCGTAGGCCCCCTAATTGGGTCTTTTTCTCTCATTCCTAAAGCAGCTGTGAGGTAGGAAACCAGGGCTTCTGGAAATTCAGTTAGGAAGCCACTGGGCTCAAGGATGACAATCGGTAATATCATACACGGTCCCCTGAAGTCCTCACCGTTGCCAACTCACACACTAACTTTTCCCTTGTTTGTACTAACGTATTACATAAAGGACATTGGTGTGTAGAAGGGTATTTCTTGAATGGTTTCTGAGCTCTGTGTGTTGGCTTTTGTGAGCTGACTATAGTCAACTCCACCTCACTCCTTCCATGTTCTGGCCACATCTCTAAGTGAAAGCTGGCTGGCATTTAAGGCAATCTGGAGGGTTAATTATGGTCCACGCCAGTGATTTCATCCTGCATTAGGTAAAGACGCTGTACAGACTGTGGAACACTTGACTTATGCAAATATGACCTTACACAGATTGTTCTATGAGGCCCATAATAACATCTTAGAGATGGAAATTTTAGTGATGCTGCGTGTGGCTGCTGGCTGCAAAGCCAGGATGCTGGGCAGGCAGCAGCCACCACGAGGTGAGGGGCTTTGTGACTACGCTTTCATGTTGTTCTGTTTTCTCCATGGATTTTTGTATGTGTTATTTCAGTATCATTTGTATTATTACCTCTTTTATGACATTCTAACTGTGATTGAATGGAAACCAAGCAATAGCAAGGGGTACATTAGAAGGAAAAAAATGAAAGTGTAAAGAGGCTTAAAAGTGCCAAAGCCTTTATTCCATTGTGTGGGATTTCCTCTGGCTGCCTCAACAATGAAAATCATTTTGCACAAAAGCACATGCATAAAAGTGCACATAAAATTTCCTACACGTGGTATAATGCTTAAAAGGCTTAGGTCTTGGAGCGAGACAGATGGGGCTCTGAATTTTGTCCCTTCTTAGTTTTGTGACCTTTGACAAATGGCTGCATGTCTCCAGCCTCAGTTTCTCATCTGTAAAATGGGTGTGATGACAGCAGCACCTTATAAGATTGTCTTGAAGATTAAATGAGATAGTATGTATAAAGTACTTCCCTTTCTACCTGATACCTGGAAAGTCATACAGTTCACTATGAAATCTCATTTTTCATCCACATTATCGGTAGCATTTCTATTTCATAAATAGCCTCTGCTTTGGTGTTCCTATGTATTTTTTTTTTTTTGAGTACTTGACAAAAGCAGAAATCTAAATGGAAAAGTTAGCACCAATACAGATGAAGGATGAAATTTACAAAAGTATGGGATACATTTAAATGACAATTAAAACAAAGAATTATTGTAAATTGATGTAAAGGGGAGGTACAAGATTTTTAATGCAATGCTATGGTTAGCCATGGGTGGTTCAATAGATTTAAAATTTGTACCAATGTTCAAAATGTAAAAATGAGAGGTTGGGAAGGCTAGCATTGTGATAAAAGCAACGGAAATTATTCTCAAATGTTATGAATAATTATAAGGAGACAATGGCATTGCACATAGCAGATTTTTATTGTGAATAAAATTGGACGCTTTTAGGGAATGATATCAAAAAGAATGTTTTGAAGGCAGGAAAAACATCGTCAGTATTAAAGACCACAAAAGCTAGTCATGCATTTTTTTCCCCTTAAGGCTTAATGTGTTCACTAAAGCTAATACAGTCACTTGCTTATCATTTAGAGCGTGCACATGTACTTGAAGGCCTTGGCAAGGCAGCATATGGACCAGTATTTGAGACAAATGTGCATTGCAGGATAGCCTGGGAGAAAAACCGGTGTGAACAGGGGTGTGGGTGCGGACCAATGTGGTTAAACCCAGGACAGGGCTGAAGATGATGCTTTCATCTTCTGAGGTCTTTTGCACAGGAATAACCATCAGTCCTAATGGCTTAGTGTTGCCTGAGGCTCTCTTTCCATTCTGTGAGTTTATGTTTCTCATTTTCCTGACTTTCAGATGCTTACAGGTTCTCCCAAATTGACTGCTTACATTTCTGTTTGGCTCATACTTCCTTGCAGTATACTTGGATCCTTTTGAGAGAGACCTTACTTAGGTTTGCTAAAATGAAAGTTTTATTTATTTACTTTTTGCAAAAATAACTCCCTTTTGTCTAAAAGTTGGGTTGGCAAGGCCTCCCAAGTGGTAAGTTGACATCTCCTGGCTGGGTCTTCAGTCTTAGCACCCCATCAGCCACCATGAATTATGCATCTGCATGACTCTGCTCACCTGGGATTTCAGTCCCTCTGCCTTGCCCAGTGCCTAAGACAGAGAAGGAACTCAAAACATACTCTTGCGGTGAATGGGAAAAAAAAAAAAGACTATCATCAAACATACATCTTTTCCGATAAAATCTATTCATGGCTAAATACCGAAGAGTGAAAGCGATACATATGGTCATAATGGCAACAACATTTGTTAGTTGAGAGTTCACTGTACGTCCAGCACGAGGCTGAGCTATATATTTATTTATTTCACTCCCACAACCACCATAGCTGGCCGATATTATGATCTTCATTTTATTGATCAATATATATATATATTTGAAGTTGTCTAACCTGTTTTATTAAGCCTGTAAACTTCTTTGACAATCTTTTTTTAAATTTTTAAATTTTATTTTTTAAAATTTATATCCAAATTAGTTAGCATACAGTGCAACAATGATTTCAGAAGTAGATTCCTTAATGTCCCTTACCCATTTAGCCTATCCCCCTCTCCCACACCCTCTCCAGTAACCTTCTGTTTGTTCTCTATAAGAGTCTCTTATGTTTTGTTCCCCTCCTGGTTTTCATATTATTTTTGTTTCCCTTCCCTTATGTTCATCTGTTTTGTATCTTAAATTCTTCATATGAGTGAAGTCATATGATATTTGTCTTTCTCTGACTAATTTTGCTTAGCATAATACCCTCCAGTTCCATCCACGTAGTTGCAAATGGCAAGATTTCATTCTTTTTGATTGCTGAGTAATACTCCATGGTGTGTGTGTGTGTGTGTGTGTGTGTGTGTGTGTGTGTGTATGCCACATCTTCTTTATCCATTCATCCATCAATGGACATTTGGGCTCTTTCCATACTTTGGCTATTGTTGATAGTGCTGCTATAAACATGGGGGTGCATGTGCCCCTTTGATGGATGCTGTATCCCTTGGATAAATACCTAGTAGTGCAATTGCTGGGTCGTAGGGTTGTTCTCTTTTTAATTTTTGTAGGAACCTCCATACTGTTTTCCAGAGTGGCTGCACCAGCTTGCATTGCCACCAACAATGCAAAAGAGATCCTCTTTCTCTGCATCCTCACCAACATCTGTTGCTGCCTGAGTTGTTCATGTTAGCCATTCTGACAGGTGTGAGGTGGTATCTCATTGTGGTTTCGATTTGTATTTCCCTGATGATGAGTGATGTGGAGCATTTTTTCATGGGTCGGTTGGCCATCTGGTTGTCTTCTTTGGAGAAGTGTCTATTCATGTCTTCTGCCCATTTCTTCACTGGATTATTTGTTTTTTGGGTGTTGAGTGTGGTAAGTTCTTTATAGATTTTGGATACTAACCCTTTATCTGATATGTCATTTGCAAATATCTTGTCCCATTCTGTCAGTTGCCTTTTAGTTTTGCTGATTGTTTCCTTAGCTGCGCAGAAGCTTTTTATTTTGATGAGGTCCCAGTAGTTCATTTTTGCTTTTGTTTCCTTTGCCTCGGGAGACGTGTTGAGTAAGAAGTTGCTGCGGCCAAGATCAAAGAGGTTTTTGCTTGGTTTCTCCTCAAGGATTTTGGTGGCTTCCTGTCTCTTACATTGAGGTCTTTCATCCATTTTGAGTTTATTTTGGTGTCTGGTGTAAGAAAGTGGTCCAGGTTCATTCTTCTGCATGTCGCTGTCCAGTTTTCCCAGCACCACTTGTTGAATGAAGAGACTGTCTTTATTCCATTGGATATTCTTTCCTGCTTTGTCAAAGATTAGTTGGCCATATGTTTGTGGGTCCATTTCTGGGTTCTCCATTCTGTTCCATTGATCTGAGTGTCTGTTCTTGTGCCAGTACCATACTGTCTTTATGATTACAGCTTTGTAGTATGGCTTGAAGTCTGGGATTGTGATGCTTCCTGCTTTGGTTTTCTTTTTCAAGATTGCTTTGGCTATTTGGGGTCTTTTCTGGTTCCATACACATTTTAGGATTATTTGTTCTAGTGCTGTGAAGAATGGACGATCAATATTTTAGAATTTGGAGAATAGCCAGAAAGATAATATTAGTTTTGCAATCGAGCTCATGTATTAGAGATTCCAGAATGATTTGGTATGTGTCATCACGCTTCCTTTCTTGCCCCTGGGTCTGATGGATGTGGGACAAATCACCATAGTTATTACCCAGGCGAGCTTTTCTCTCAGAACTTAAGTCTGTTTGGCCACTAATTCCCGGCTTTACCACTCTGGATAACATGATTATTTTAGATTTGAAATTACAAACCCTAGGTAGGTGTTTTTCACAAAGAATTTAGTTTACCCAGACACATTCCTTGTTCTTAGCATCTTTCCCTGTTCAATTTCAACCATTTCATGCTGATTTACTGCCAAACGTGGATGGATCAACTGTTCTCTTGGTGTAAGAATTTTGCCTCTTGTTCCTTAAGCAATGCCCCTGGGTGCCTCCTAACCCACACATGGCCAAAATGCATCCTGGCATCCTGGAATGATGCTTAGAGGCGGGAGGCAAGACTATTCTAGAAGAGTTTCAGGGGGAATATCTCTTTCTTACTTTCTCCTTCTCTATGTTATATAGCTGGGAGCATCAATCCCATTAATAATAAAAAATCAATCTCACTGAAGACAATTGTGGTCAGAATAACTCTAAGGAACAATTCTTCAAGAAATGCCACTGCATGTCAAAACACAGAGTCTACCAACAGGGCCTCATTTACTCCTAAAGCATTTGAACCCACCTTATATCCTCTGGCACTACATAACCCCAAAGTCCTTGCTTCCTATTTTTCAACCAGAAATTCTTATTTAAAATTAGTTTTAAAAAATAAGCTGAAGCTCATTTTGCTGTCATTAATTTCATGCAGATTTTTAGGGCTTCATGAAAATTGCTCTGAACAATGGGTCCGTGAAGGAAATGCATGAACAGATGTTCCGGGCAAGTTCAGATACATTAGGTTTCTAGAAAACATGTTTCAAACAGTTGGCTCAGGCATAGGCACACCTTTTAATTACACTGAACTTATGATAGGTCAACATTTCAAGGTTTATCTGAATTGTGTGTTAACCTTGAGCCCTGTCATCATGCTAAGGGCAATCACTGACCTTGAAATAAGAGAGTTAATCATGAAAAGCAATTCAGCAATTGGCATGTCACTAAATAACTGAGGGCAGGGGGCAGAGAGAGAGAGAGAGAGAGAAATATTATGGTTTAAAAATGTGAAGCTAATGATTCTGTGTAAATAATCCCTGTGCTCTGTTTCTTTTGAAGGTGGGATGGGCATTCACTGAGCCACCCATATTTTCCTCTCAGCTTTCCATGGGCTTATTCCAGAACTCTGCCTGTGGCTGCACCTTTGTGCGGGGTAAACTGGCCTGTCTGGGGATGAGAATGGCTTGTGTTGTGCCTGCTGCTCACTAGACAGGAAACGCATGGGGAACTGACTGGGCTCCATTTCCCTGGGCTTGGGCTCCAGAGAAGAATGTTTGGTTGCACCGCAGCCAGGAAAGTCAACTGCGCATAGAAACTCACGATATGACTTCTCCTGTTTTGTTTTTAATCCTTAAAAAAAAACCCAAATGTTCTTAGTTTCTCTAGGATAAGGAAATTATCCTTAATGTAGAAAGATAATTCTCACATTGTTCTTCAAGGCACAAAATGATTCTTTCTTCCTCCTCCCAGTACTGAGAAGTACCCCTTACTGTTAAAGCTGTGGGTTCTGCAAATGGTCCTTAATAACACAGAAAACACCAGGTCTCTGGAAAGGGCATCTTCCAGTATGTGCTGTGGTGGGAAGGCGGGCAGCTAGAGGCACAGTCTACCTGCACACCAGGTGCGGTTCACTCCTCCACCTGCTGTCCAGTCTCTGTTCCTCTGTCTGCTGAAAGTGCCCGTGAGAGTGCGCTCGGTCCCCACCTCACCTCTGACATCTGTGAAGAGGGACTTGTAAGAATTCCTGCCAAGTAAGCTACAGAATGTAAAGTGGTGTATGAATATGTAATAGCAGCCATTATCAGTTGATGCCCCGTCTTTGGAAAGAATCATTTCATTCACTGTGGAGAGAATGAGGGGCAATTTCAAATGGCCTGAGGTAAGTGGCATTTCATATATTGCCAATCAAATTAACCTTGAACCTTTCTGTGCTACTTAGAATTCTTGTTCTTTTTCTTCTTTCTCCATCACTGAAAATTAAGATGATGCGTATAAAACCACTTCACTCTACAATATTGCACTCTCTCTTCCTTTCCCTCCCTGGGGAGGAGAGAAACGAACAGTTCTGTGCGTCAAACTGATGGTGACCTAGAGTGGGGGAAAGTGAGACTGTCACGCAGGTGGGGAGACCCGATGCTGTGTCCGGTGCTCTGCTTCTCGCCTGAGCGTCAAATCCGTCGCTGCAGCTGATCTGAGCTGGGACGGGTGATCCTGGACCACAGCTGCCTGGCATGAACATGGGATTCTACAGGAGCGTGGATCCGGGGCTGTTCTGTCTCCTGATTCTCACACACACCCTGCATCTGTGTTGGAGGTGGGGGGGTGGTCTCTTTGGAGCTCGTGGCCAAATTTCTCTGTCTGAGCAGAAAGCAGCCATCGTGTGAGTGTATGCAGTAGTGGACTATTCAGTACCTGCATTTTGTTTGAGCTTTAGTAATTGTGCACTGAATAACAGATATTTATTTTCTTTTTTGTAAGTTTATTTATGTATTTATTTTTTTGTTATTTTCTTTTTTGTAAGTTTATTTATGTATTTATTTATCTTGAGAGAGAGAGAGAGAGAGAGAGAGAGAGAGAGAGAGAGAATCCCAAGCAGGCTCTGTGCTGTCAGTGCAGAGCCCGGTGTGGGGCTTGATTTCACAAACCATGAGATCATGGCTTGAGCTGAAATCAAGAGTCAGATGCTTAACTGACTGGGCCACCCAGGCGCCCCTTGGGTACATTCTTAATAAGATTATAGGTAGCCTTGCCCACTTCCAATGCTATGAACATGTACATTTTCCTTTCTCAGTCTAGGCTCCTCAGATATATATCAGAAGTCTACACTTTTTAGACAGGACAAGTCTTACCCCTAAATAGCCATTCTGCTGGTTTGAGTTACTGTTTTATCCCAATTATACTCTCCACTTTTTAACTCCTAGAACTTATTTGTTTGTTTATTTATTGTGAGAGAGAGAGCACAGGTGAGATGGGGAGGGTCAGGGAGAAAGGGACAGAGACAATCCCAAGCAGGCTCCACACTGTCAGTGCAGAGCCCGATGTGGGCTCTGTCTCACAAACCATGAGATCATGACCCGAGCTCACATCGAGAATCGGATGCTTAACTTCCTGAGTTACCCAGGCGCCCCAATCCCTAGACCGTTATGTATGCTGTTTCCACCAAAAAGCCTGTTCCTCAATATCTCTGCCATTATCTAACCTCATTATACAATCTCCCAAGAACCAATTACAGCGCCATCCTCCATCCAGTGCCAAGTCTTCTCTTATCATCCACCCCCCACCCCCATGGAAATGATTTCATCCTTCTTTTGAACTGTAATAGCACTTTGTCTCTATTTCATGGTGCTTGTTATATCATGTTCTGTACCAGAGACCTGTGGTTTGTTTTCCCTATTCTTCTAAATTTTAAGATCTATGCAGGCAAGAACCATCTTTGGTTATTGGTGTGTTTTCCACACTGTGGCAGAAGGATCTAAGAAGGCTTACAGGGGTTTAGAGCAAAATAAAAGAAATTAAAAATAGATAAAAAAAATGAAGACAAGAAATTTTGTTTGTAACTTGATAGGATCTAGTGCCTTTCAAGCAGAGGGTTGCAGATATTATGAGTCCTTGGGATGGAGGTATTTATTCTCCAAGCCTCTGCAACCCAAGTTCAGTGGAGCTACTGGCCAACAGCCATAATCTTCGCAAGCACACCAGGGTTTGGGGAATGCATTTTGTCACTGTTTATCTATGTTGAATCCAACTTATGGTTAATGTATTTTTACTTATGGGATCTGCCTCCATTGAGACAGAATGAACTAGGATCAGTAAAACCAAATGAACCAGTGGTTCTTGATCTTGATGCTGGATAAAGTGATAACACTTGTTGGCAGACAAGAGCCAATTCTTGTTTGGGGAATAATTTGGACATCTCCATAAAAGCATCACCAAAGAAGATATGTGGGATGTGTGTGTGTGTGTGTGTGTGTGTGTGTGTGTGTGTGTGTTAGCTGGATTAGAAGGGTCAGGTTGAGGGCTTCTGAGAAGCAGTATATTTACTGGTTATTCTCACCAAGTCTGAGGAACATCAGATGAGGGAGGAAGATGAGATGGTTTTAAGATGATACATGCATTTATTATGTCATTGTTCTTTCCCTCTAAACACTAACCCACTAAAAATTAGGGTGATCAAATAATTTGTTTTCCAAACTGGTGCACTTTTGAGGGTGAAAGATGACACTGTTAGTCAGGACAGCAGGCATGATCCTGGGCGAGCCACGATACCAAGTCACCTTGTGATGGTGACTGATCTGTATGTGCAGCCATTAACAGACCAATGTGATGCTGAAGCTTTTCTTATCCTGAAAATATTTTAGGTTTATCATTTCCAAAAAAAAGGCTGACTCAAAAAAACAGCCTCTCAGAACCACATCTGGTCACTATCTGTTATTCTCTATATTAGGGACACACGGTTGCTTTCCTGTGGTGTTTTCCAGACACCCATAGGAATTTTGTATTACCACACTGAGTTTCTTCATATTTCTTCTTCGACTTTCCTCTCCCTCTTGACTTCCATCTGCATAATCTTCACGTGATTGTTTCTCTGCTGTCCTCGCTCTTCACACTTCCATTTCAAGAAGTTGTATTATGACGAGCGTTGCTTTAATCTATGGCTATGTTCTTGCTGACTTTCTTCAGCCAGTTAAAATTCAATAGGGCTTGAGGTGAGATTTATTAAAATAACCAAAGAGCCAGATGTGGGAGAACCTATTTTCACTACCCATAAGGAAAATTAATAACAACAGTGCATTAGAGTCCATTAGTTTGGTTTGGATAGAATATGCTGCTGTAAGTGTGGCGATTTGAATGGCAGGTATGTCTACTGAAAAAAGAAAAAGCAAGGTTTCACCTTAAAGCTTTGTCCACACCAACAAAGAGAAATATAGTTATTTATCTAGAGAATCCAGGCTGAAAACTTATACTACCAAGCACTGAAATTATACTATCTTGAATCACCCATATTGATGGACAACATTGATTAAATTTCCTGAATTATTGCCTAAATCTTTATTTCATTTATCCAGCATAGAAAATAATGCAGAGGTGCTCTTTGTCTAACCCTTGGCAGTGGGAATAATACTACTCAAAAGGGTTTCAGTCCCTTAAAATTTGCCCCCCTCTCCCACCCCTATTTTGGGAGTAGAGAGTAGGAACACTAGTAGTCAAAACCCTTAGGATGAAGTTTGGGAACTGAGAAACGACACTTTTTAAAAATCTTATTAGAATTTGGAACTGAAGGGGCGCCTGGGTGGCTCAGTGGGTTAAGCATCCGACTTTGGCTTAGGTCACGATCTCACGGCTTGTGAGTTCGAGTCCCGCTTTGAGCTCTGTGCTGACAGCTCAGAGCCTGGAGCCTGCTTCAGATTCTATGTCTCCCTCTCTCTCTGCCCCTCCCTCACTTGCGCTCTGTCTTTGTCTCTGTCTCAAAAATAAATAAACGTTAGAAAAATTAAAAAAAAAAAGGAATTTGGAACTGAGACAATGTTATTTTAACATTTGAAAGCAAGCTGGGAAGAACTGAAACTCAGGAACTCACTGATTTTTTTTTTGCTGTCACTGTTGCTCAGGAAAGGGGAGGCAGCTGAATTGATGTCTTACTTGTCAAGAATGCAAGAGAGTTCACACATAAATAGCATATTCCTTGTTTTACAGTATATAATGATCTGTAAATGGATACTGATTTACTATAAAAACAATTATCCCTGTACAAAATGTCTCAGTAGGTTTATTGTGGTTGCTTCAGATCAAGGATCAAATCCAGTTGCATAAGAGATAGGTACAGTTTGCCTACTTAGGCGATTACTGCCTGAATCTGAGCTTCCCTGACGGCTGAACATTGGTTGATAATAGACACTTTAGAAATATGTCAAAAGAAGCAGAGACACGGGCTCTGACAGCACGTCCTCTTACCAGTGGCAAAGACAAGGGCTGGCAGGAAGAATCCTTCTCTTTATGTACTTATGTCTGGAGAGCTCCAACAAAGCATAATGATTTTTGTGCTTTCATTTTTAAAAGCCAAATGCTCTGAACATTTAATGCTCAGTTCATAATCAGTTTTCCCATTTTCCATTACTCAGAGGAAACGGGAAGCCTGGATTTTAGATACAAACAATCAAAAATGGTTATTCACTTTTCATATGTTGCTGTTGATTCCTGGTTAATATTGTACAAAGCAAATCGGAGGCCATAGTGAGGAGGGTCAAAGTGGTCTAGGGGATGATGTCAGCTCACAAACAATGGGAAAGAGAGAAGTTTCTGTCTTTAGTGGGAAGAAAAATTGGTGAGCACTTTGTGATTTGGTCAGGAACGTGGTCATCTCTTGATTTCCATGCCTCTCAATTCATACCTTGCTTTGGACAAGGACTAGCATCAAAATGGTGATGGTTTAGTTCCACCTACCTGATCTGCTTGGAAAATTTGAATATGCTAATTATGTCTCTTGGAGCGTTTTCCCCCTTTTGTAAAAGTTATGAAAGAATGAAGTACTTCTTACGTTGTGTCTGGCTTCTTCAGTTGTACGTGATTCCTTACTAAAATCACAACAATAAACACAGATAGACAGGTCTTCAGGTAAGGAAAGGAATTTCGGATTAGAATCTAGCTGCTCAGTCTCTCAACAAATATTTACCATTTCTTTTTTTCCTGCACCTAACTTCTGTGGTAAGAGGAAATATTTGGAACTAAATCCTCAAAGATCTTAACCTCTAATAAGAGAAAAAATTGTGCAAGTTATACACATCACTATACTAGAGATATGGAGTTCTGCAAGAGAGGTCCAACCCTACATGATTCTAGGTGCATTTCTATCCAGGTGGGCCAGGAGTCATCATCACTTCTACTGGGTTCTGTTTGTTAGAAGTGAGCCACTAAGTCTACCCTAAATTCAAGAGGAGGGAAATTAGATTCCACCTCTCCTTGGAAAGAGTAGCAAAATATTTGTGGACATATTTCTAAAACCTTCACAAAGGGATTGAGGAAGATGAGGGGAGAGCATCCTACTTGGGAAAGGGAACAGACCATGGCAGAAGTGAAAATTTAGAGATCTGTGCAGGGAACATGAACTTAAGGCAAAGCTTATTGGGGAAACAAGACAAGAAATGGAGAGAGCAGGAATTTAGGCACCATGGGGCTGGCTGGGAATCGTGCAAGGCTTTTGAGCAGGGTAAGAAGAACAATTACGGCTATATTTCAGGGAGACTGGTGTAGCAGCAGTGAGGGTGATGGTTTGGGAGCATGGAGAGCAAGAAAGAGGAGACTAGTCAGGAGGCCATTCTGGTTATGGAAGGGAATGGACTTGGAAGGGGATGGTTGGAAGAAGGTTCTAAAGCAAATGCTACTCTCCTTTTTCTTTTAGACTCTACATAGTACAAATAACTATAAAGTTTAATACTTTTTATGTGTCTGATCCAACTGTTAATGGAATCTGCCTGTGTTTTAGATGCTGCTCCTTATGGAGCTTTTACTGGGTTAGTGAATTGAGCTGTAAGCTTGATGCACAGCAGCAATTCTTTCCATGCTGATTGAGTGCAGTTTGTCCCTAGGATGGCAATTGCACCTAATGCCCACAGGGTACATTCCTAATTGAGTCTGTCTCTTAACTGTGGGAAGACCCTGACATTATTGCTAGACTAAAACCATCCTAAATTGGAATTCTTCATGGCAAAATTGCTACCCTTTCCCCCTTTGGTTACCAACATCTCTATTACCAAGAATTATATTATTCTTCTGTAAGCACTTCAAGTGTTCATGTACTCACCTCGTATATTCATGTACTTCATTTGCAACACAGAAACTGCCTGGGCTTCTTGAAGATGTCCATTTCTATCACGTAGGCAACCCAGGGCACCCAACAGGCAAGTGTCCAATGAGAGTCAGACTTCCAACACTGATGCTTTGACTTACCCCATTGTTCTTTAGGGAATCCAATAATTCCAGACTATAGGAATCTTTTCTCTCTCTCTCTCTCTCTCTTGATTTATATGAATTTATGAGTCTCCAAGAGTTTGGCATTTAGTAATTTTCCTGATTGTGGGTTAACTGCTAGTTCATTTTCTCAGCAACCTGACTATAAGCTCATAGATTGTATGGACCCATATTTTGGGCATCTTATTTTTTAAAATTTTATTTATTTAATGTCTATTTTTGAGAGAGAGAGAGAGAGAGAGAGAGAGAGAGAGAGAGAGAATGAATGAGTGGGGGAGGGACAGAGAGAGGGAGACACAGAATCCAAAGCAGACTCTAGGCTCTGAGCTGTCAACACAGAGCCTGACACAGGGCTCAAACTCATGAACTGTAAAATTTTATTTATTTAAAATTTTTTTAAAGTTTATTTATTTATTTTGAGAAAGAGACAGCATACATGGGGAAGGGGAAGAAAGAGAGGGAGAGAGAGAATCCCAAGCAGGCTCCATGCTTCCAGTGCAGAGCCCACGTGGGGCTCGAACCCATGAAACCATGAGATCATGATCTGAGCTGAAACCAAGAGTTGGATGCTTGGGACCGACTGAGCCATCCGGGCGCCCCTGGGCATTCTTCCAAGTGTGAGTGGAGGGTTTGTTTGTGCCTAACACATGGTGAGTGTTTACTAAACTCTCAACTGAAGAATACCACTTTAGATGAGACTGGTTCAGTTTATTTTATCTTTTCAACACATATATCCTCCACACAAATACTTTATTCTTTCCCTTTGTATCTCTAAATCTGAACTGCAGTTTAAAGCAAGGATTGTAATTTATAGCACTTGCCCACCCTCTTCTTTATCTTGGCGGCCTTTTTGACCTTATGTAATAACTAGATGAAAACTTGAAATAACCTTTAATGTCCTCAGTGTCCACTCACATGTGGATTAATTTAAATGGTGATACTATTCTGTTTTTCAAATATCTGTGATTCTAAATATTTGGTTGTTTTTCTTCATTGTTAATTGTTAATATTACCTAAGAAGTAATGTAACATAATTTATTGCCCATTAATTAGAGCTTCCAATAATATCTTAGATGATTCTTTTTTTAATTTTTATTTATTTATTTTGAGAGACACAGAGACAGCACAAGTGGGGGAAGGGTACAGAGAGAGGGAGAGGGAGAGAGAATCCCAAGCAGGATCCACACTGCCAGTGCAGAGCCTGATGTGGGGCTCAAACCCATGAAACCATGAGATCATGACCTGAGCTAAAACCAAGAGCTGGACACTCAACTGACTGAGCCACCCAGGTGCCCCAATATCGTAGATGATTCTTAAGGTGTATCCCAAGGTTTAGCAATGAAACAAAAGCCCTTTTTCATATGCTTTTTGTTATTGCTTATCACTGGTGGAGTATTCTGAAGCCCTCAGAACATCTTCCAGTGCTTGGACTATCAGATACAAACTGGAGACAAGGGGATTATGATGCTAGCACCCCTTTCTCCCTACATCATTATACAGGTAAGTTGTACAGTTTGCAGGAAACCATGAATAACTGTCCTATTCTGAGGAGATCAGAGAGCCCTCTAGCACAACCCTGTCACTTCAGACGTAAAAGGGGAATAAGTTGCAGAGATGTGGAGTGGTTTCTCAAGGGTGTCAAGTTCTACAGATTATCCATGGATTAACCCAACTTTTCTGGGTTGTGTGCTCTATCTAATAAAAAATAAAATAAAAGGACCTCTCACTTATCAAAAAATCCCTCCAACTCCCTTCTTCCTAAGCCCAACAATCCAACACCAACTAAAACCAAGATCAGAAATCTTTACTTGCTAGTTTCTTTTTCTTCTGGAGAGTTTCTTTTATCTTCCAAGTCATTATTTTCCATAGACATGGTAGAGTAGGCAGACAACTCTTCTCTTTCTACCTTTATGTCCCATTTCTTACCTTTCATGCTTAAAGTAAAGAATATTAATTACCATTTACTAGGTAATTGGATTCATAAGAAGTTGTATTCAATAATATAGAGTGGAGTCAGGCGCCTGGGTGGCTCAGTTGGTTGGGTGTCTGACTTCAGCTCAGGTCATGATCTCACAGTCCATGGGTTTGAGCCCTGCACTGGGCTCTGCACTGACAGCTCAGAGCCCGGAGCCTGCTTCAAATTCTGTGTCTTCCTCTCTCTCTGCCCCTCCCCTGCTCACACACACACACACACACACGCACACTCTCTCTCTCTCAAAAATAATGAATAAAACATTAAAAAATTTTAAAAAATAATATAGACTGGAGTAATGGACATAAGCAACTAAATTACTAACAGAAACGTGTTCAGGTATAAACACATAAAATATATTTTTGAAATGTAAATATTTTGGAGGGTTCATGCCATAACAATGCTGATTTAAAAAAAATAATTCTAGAAATAGTGCAAAAACTTTTATAGAAAGTTTGAGCTTATAGGATGTTCTCTAAGAAGGAGGAAGAGGAAGAAGAAGAGGGGGAGAAAAAGAGGGAGGAGGGGGGAGTAAGAGAAGTCATAGAAGGAGAAAGAGAAGGAAAAGAGGAAAGAGGAGTAGGAGAAAGAGGAGGGAAAAAAGAAGAAAGAGAAGGAAGAGGAAGAAGAAGAAAAAGAAGAAGAAGAAGAAGAAGAAGAAGAAGAAGAAGAAGAAGAAAAGAAGAAGAAGAAGTTGGAGGAGAAGGAGAGGGGGGGGAGTAAAAGAAGAAGAAAAGAAGAAGAAGGAGGAGGAGAAACAGAAGGAGGAAGAAGGAAAAAGAAGAGAGTACTTGAATGATGCAAAAGTGATAGGCAAGTATTTTTCTATAAACTGAGCCACAAGTGGATGGTCATATCATTAGTATTATTAGGGGCAACTATAAATAATATAATTATGAGCTCTACTTGTGTCTTAAACTAAGATATAGTTCTATCATGGATTATGTGGAGATCACAGTGGTAGAAATTTGAAGTGAGCACGTCTGAGAAGGTGAGCAGCAAGTTGGATATTGCACACAGTGGATTGGGGATGACTCTACTGGATGGTTATTGAGAATGAAAACTCCTAAAATGGAAACTGGTAAATTTGGCCATGGTTGTTTAGGGGAGGACAGTAATCAGGTACTATGGGTATGGAGATCCTTGTGGGCAAGAGGAATATGGGTTATACAGTACTAGGGCCAGGCAATAAGACAGTCCCCGGTATTATGGAGGAGACACAATATGGACTTTAAGCAGGAAAAATAGAATACTGGTGAAGTCATGGATCACAAAGGATGGCAAGGCCTGCTAGTCACTAATTTACCTCTCTAATGCCTAAAACAGAACTTGGCACCTGGTAGGTACTCAATAAGTATTTAAAGAATAAATAGACTAGAGATTTGTTGTAGCATCATGGAAGGCCAGAGAGTCTGATAATATTATGGAAGAGGGAGAGAAAAATTTTCAAATGGGAACAATATACAAAGTCAAAAGGGTATCTTAATTTGACGGTTGTCAAGATGATGGATTTAGCTATATTTCCTTAAAAGCTGATGATATTTGAGGGCAACATCATTGGAGTTAGGAAAGAAAATATTTAGGGGGTCTGAGAAGTAATGCACCCTCAAGCAGTCGTGTTTCTTTCTAGGGTCAGTTCTAGAACCCATTTAAGTACATTTTTATGCTTCAGCAGAGTCTTAGAGACAAAGATCTTGGTTTTTTTTTTTTTTTTTTTTTTTAAGATTCATTTCCTATGATGCAGTAACCTCTAGCACAGTGATCACGTTCCAAGATATGCTTAATATTTAACATGCTGCTGATTTACTTAATCATCTTTCAATATCAGAATTCTGTGCTTTATCAGATAAGCCTTTTTAGCTTATGGCAGGTGATATTGTTTAATCCAATCACAAAGCATTCATCTCTGGTGATGTTGTCTTCGGTGCTGATTCAGGAACTTCCACCAAATTCAAATTTCTCATGTCTCATCCGTTGCTCAGGAAGGAAGTTGGAAAAAGGTTACAAGGTGAGTATTGATTTGATATCTCACCCTGAAATTCTGTGATTGAGTCTCTGATAGAGTAACTGTGGATTGCGTCCTATGGTTGGTTATGTAACATGATGGTGTGGCTATTTGCATATATTTTCAGCCTCCTTAAAAGAACTTGTGAAATATTCCACTTAAAAAATTATTCTAAGTAATGTGCAAAACAGATATCACTACTTTATCCCCGAGCTTTATTCTATTACTGAATCTGTCCCCTGGGGTGGGATCAAGGATGGGATCAGGGCTGGAGTAGAGTTCAGTTTCTGTTATTCACATTATTGGATAAAAAAATAGTACTTTTAGCATTTTGTCATGTTCATTTTTATACAAGTGCATAAATATGGAAGCATTGAAATGCTTGTGTCAAATTGTCCTTTCTGCTTTGTCTCTAGATAAAAAGAGACAGAGACAGTTAAAAAGATCCTCTTAACTTTCTCTAGGGCATGGAAGTTTCTAGGACCAGTTTCTACTTTTGCTCTATTTTATGGTGACTCTATAGTTAATTCTGATCCAGAACTCATATTCTTGCTAGTGCTGACTTGATTACCATGATGTCACATAGTGCTTAGTCATTCAGTCTTGAACTGGACTGGTTCTCTTGATATGCTGTCTAGAATACTCCCTTGACCTCAGATTCTCTATTGCAGAAGGTTTTGAACTGATGACTCAGCTATATGAGGAGAAAGTCAGGCCATGGTAACAGCAAACTATATCCTCTTGTGTCTTGCTAGGTAGGGTTGGTCTATAATGTAAGTATAAATAACAGCAGTATATGACATGGCTACCTGATTGATGATGCTTCTACCAATATTATATCATTAAGTGTAGATGGAAGGGCTGTTGTGAGGGCAAGGAGCTCTTTCCACTTAAAACATCTTGGAGGGAAAGTGGGTGGGGGGATGGGTTAAATGGGTGATGGGCATAAAGGAGGGCATTTTTTGGGATGAGCACTTGGTGTCATATGTAAGAGATGAATCACTGGGTTCTACTCCTGAAGCCAAGACTACACTGTATGTTAAATAACTTGAATTTAAATAAAAAAAGAAAGTTAAAAAAAGAACCATCTATACTCATTAAATTACACCAACGGACAAGTTTTTATCTGTCAATGAAACATCAAATATATCTGAAACATACAATAATCATAACAATTGGACTGTTTCCTTGTCTTTATATATAAGTGATAGAGGAGTTGGCAGGGTCCCAATCAATGTATTCCATCCCTTCAGGTCTTCAGGGGCTAGGCTTGCACTGAGGTAGATTATTCCGACCCTCCTCCTCCTCCCCACTAGGCAGCAGCTATGTGGCAAAGGTCCCTGGAGGAGGGCCTGTTAGATCTGGGCCCTACTTCTTTTCTTAGCACCAAACAGTTTGATTAGTTTATACTCTGCATGACTCAATGCATATTAGGAACATCCAAGTCAAGTTTGGAGAGTCAAATGAGACATTGAGGCAGCTGGAATGAAGAAAACATTTTTGTTATCTTTTTTTCTCCGTTTTACTCTTTGATGACCATTTTTTTTTTTTACTTTTCCTAGCTTTATTGAGATATAATTGACAAATACAAATTGTATATGTTTAAGGTGTACATGTGATGATTTGATACATTATGAAATGATCCCCACCATCAAGCTAATTACCACATTTGTCATCTCACAGAGTTACTTTTTTAGTGTATGTGTGTGGTAAGAACACATAAGGTCCACTCTCTTAGCAAATTTCTGGTATATAATACAGTATTAACTATTGTCATAATGCTGGACATTGAATCTTCAGAATTTATTCATGCTGTGTAACTGAAACTCTGTATACTTTGACCAATATCTCCCCATTTTCCTCTCCCCTCAGCCTCTGGAAAGCCCCATTCTATCTCTGATGTTATGAGTTGGACTTTTTAGATTCCGCACATAAGTGAAATCATGCACTATTTGTCTTTCTGTGTCTGGCTTATTTCACTTAGCATAATGTTCTCCAGCTTTATCCATACTAACACAAATGGCAGGACTTTCTTATTTTTGAGACTGAATTACAAATTCAGTTTCCTTTATCCATTCATCTGTCGACAAACACTTAGGTTGTTTCCATATCCTGACAACTGTGAATAGTGCTGCAGTGAACATGACAGTGCAGATATCTCTACTGATTTCATTGCCTTTGAATATAGACCCAGAAGTGGGATTGCCCCATCACATGGTGGTTCTATTTCTAATTTTTTGAGGAGCCTCCAGACTGTTTTCCATAATGATTGTACCACCAACAGTACACAACGCTTTTCTTTGTGTCCTTGCCAATACCTATCTTTTGTCTTTTAGATAATAGCCAGTTAACAGGTGTGAGTTGATATCTCAATGTGATTTTGTTTGTATTTCTCTGACTATTAGTGATGTTGAGCACCTTTTCTATACCGTTGGCCATTTAGAGAACTGTCCATTCAGATCTTTTGTCCATTTTTTAACAGCATTGTTTTTTTCCTACTGAGCTGTTTGAGTTCCTTTTATATTTTGGATATTAACCCTTTATCAGATATATGGTTTGCAAGTATTTTCTCCTATTCTGTAAGGTAGGTTGTTGACTGTTTCCTTGATGTGCAGAAACTTTTTGGTGGTGAAATATCATTTGTCTGTGTTTGGTTTTGTGCCTGTGCTTTCCAAAAAAAAAACCAAAAAATCGTTGCCCAGCCCAATGCCAGGAGGCTTTTTCTCTATGCTTTGTTCTAGTAGCTTTACAGTCTTGGGTATTACAGTTAAGTCTTTGATCCACTTTTAGTTGATTTTTGTAAATGGTGTGAGATAAGAGACCAGTTTCATTCTTAATGGATATCCAGTTCCATTTTGAAGAAACTGCCCTTTCCCCATTGTGGGTCTTGGCACCCTTGTTGAAGATCAGTAGATGGTGAATGTGTAAATTGTGTATGTGTATGGTGTGAGGTAAGGGCCTGAACTTATTATGTGTCACATGGATACGTAATTGTTCTGGTGAAATTTGTTGAAAAGACTATTCGTTCCCCACTGAATTGGGTTGGAATCTCTGTTAAGAATCAGTTGACCATAAATGTAAGGATATTTCTGAATTTTCACATCTGTTTTATTGAACTATTTGCATATCTTTACTCTGGATATATTTTTATGTTAGTCTTTAGTCAGAACTAGGTTATTACCAATTAGTAACTATTTCTAAGATTTGTGACACTTTCTATCTTGAAAAGGCACTAATATCTTTTGTATTTTTGTTTTCTTTTAGTAACAACAACAACAAAAATCCCTTTAGAATTCTCCTCTGTCATGCACTCACTGTATAACATTTTCTCATTTCTTGTTAAACACATGCTTATATACATTTTGAAAGAAGAAAGACATAGGTGTTCTGATTTGGGTTCAGTGGAATGATTAGGGATTGATCTAGCAGTTTGGGGACTTCCCTGACCAGTTAAAACGACAGATAACCTGTCAGGACATCTTAGCTGGTTGAAGATGGAAATTAAAACCTCTGGGGTATTGTTAGATTTTTCTTGTAAAATTGTTTGTGCATTTTTTTTCATCATGCTTACATGTTTGCTCAAGTTTTGAATGGTTGCCTTATGACAAATTCCCAGAATTTGAAATACCAAATCTAAGGAGGATAAATATTTCATTATGTCAATGTGAAAATAAACATTTATTTTTCTGGCTCAAATGAGCCAGCACATGCCCAATATATTATAAAAAAGTAAAGAGATAGTTATGCATATTGAGAAGTATAATGCCATTGACATTGTATATATTAATTACATTATGTACAAATTAAAATATATGACTATAATGTAATGAAATTGATATAATGAACATTTTTGTCTTTTGGCACTTATTTTCACATGCTCTCTAGACCAAGGTACATCTTTTATGTGGAATGGATTTTAGCTGATAACAGGCTTGCAATGATCTCACCCACTTTTTGTAATTGTCCTCATTAAATGGCATGAATTTTCAACAAATATTCATTGAGTGGACACTGTGTTTTGGGTACATCCCAGAAAGCTGGGAATACAGCTGTGAATACAACCAGGATCCTGTACTCATAGAATTAACACCCTAACAGGAAAGACAGATAACATGAACAAAGATATGTGGTGATAAGGACTATGAGGATACCCAAAGCAGGGAGGGGAAGGTGTAGAGAGTAACAGAGTAGAGGTTGCAGGTGGATACTTTATTTTTTTATTAAAATTTTTTTTTTTACATTTGTTTATTTTTGAGAAAGAGAGAGAGGCAGAGCACAAGTGGGGGAGTGGCAGAGAGAGAGGGAGACCCAGAATCCGAAGCAGGTTCCAGGATCTGAACTGTCAGCACAGAGCCCGATGCGGGGCTCGAACTCACAAACTGTGAGATCATGACCTGAGCCGAAGTCGGACACTCAACCAACTGAGCCACCCAGACACCCCTGCAGGGGATATTTTAGAAAGGGTTGCCAGGGAAGGCCTTTTGAAGGAGCATTTGAGTGGAGACTTGGATAAAATGAGGGTGTGAGCTGTGTGAATACCTGGCAGTAGAATGTTATAGTCAGAGTACAATATGCAAGTGGTTGGATATGAGGTTCCAGGATGGGCAGTGGATGGATCATGTAGGTTGTTGTTGGTCATAGTCAAGAGTTTGCATTTTATTATGAGAGTAGTAGAAGGGTACGGAGGATTTGGTGGGTTCAAGAGCGACATCATATTATTTGAGCTTCTAGAAGTTGCTCCACGCACTGTGTATCCTTTTGTCTGAAGGCAGACAGAAGCGGAGGTGGGAAATCTAGTCAGGAGACTATTTCATGGTCCAGGTGGGAGGAGTTGGCATCTTGGACTAGTGTGGCGGAAATGAGAAGAAAAAGTTTGTTTTTGGTTAGGTCTTGAAGGTAGAGCCAATGGGATTTGTGGAGGGTTTGGCCATGGAGCATGAGGGTGAGATAGCAGGGTTTTGGCCTGAGCAACTGTGGGGGTGATTGGCCATTTCCTGAGATCTGAAAGATGGAAGAGAAGCATATTTGGGGGAAGAAATGAAAAGGTGAGAAACTCTGTTGTGAATGTGCGGAGAGTGAAATTCTGATCATGAAACAAAAATCAAGCTTAATAATGTGCTCTGGAGGAGAAGCTAATGTTTTGTTGAGAGAGCTTTTGAGTAATTACTCAATGGTGGGATTCCATTCTCAATAAATTGATTATGTGAAGTAATTTATCCTATTTTAAAAAATAGTTTATCCTATTTTTTAAAAAGTAGTTTATCCTATTTTCAAAGTTAGTACACTTTTTATCCTGTCAGATTACAGAATCATTTGTTTATTGGACATTTCACTTTAATAGGATGCTAGCTGCTTGTTTAAGAAAAAAAAAAAACAAAACTACAAGTCTGGTTTTCTTGGGTCAGTGATTTTTATGAGGAATATATGGACTTGAGATATGTTGATTCTATCTTAATCTGCCTTTATCCTCTTCAGTCCCCTGGAAAACATAATAATAATCTGGAATCAATGATGGATATATGTGGTGTTTATTGACTTTTCCTCAGGCTTTGATTTTGTAGGATTTGGTTTTGGACCTAACAGCATGAACTGCATGAATATAAACCCATAGTTGTATTCAAACAGACTAAGGAATCCTGCCAGATGGAAATATAAAAAAAATTTTATGTGCATTAAAAAAGAATGCTTTCTGCTGTCTTTTCAATTAGTTTCTTAAAGAGCATACACTCCTTTTGAGTAGGTGGGATAACCTCCCTCCTCCTGTAGAAGACAGAAAGTCTTGCATGGTGTGTTAGGCTTTTATGATCTTGAATGGAGAGTGCCCTGAAGAGATATATAATGACCTTAAAGCTAATTATCACTAGAAATAAGGGCCACAGATCCATATTCTAAAACCAAAGTTACTATTTTGAGTACTCGCTCTTCAATATCTAATTGGCCCACCAATCTAGTGTATAAAATAATCCAAGAAGAATTTTATACACTAGAGGGTTTGCTTTATAGCTTGTTTGGGAGGGTGCTTCTCATTGCTCTAAGTAAGGTGTTGCATGGGTGCATTGTTGACATTTTTCTCTGAGCATGGTGAATTATATTTATACCTCCTCTGAAAGCTTTCTAGCCTGAATTGTTGTGACCAGGAGAGAGGAGTAGACCTCTGGGTTCTGGGGTGCTCATTTATTTTTATGATTCATAATAATCTTTTCAGAAGACTCTTGGTCCTGCCTGTAGTAGTTATGCTTCAGCTCAGGTCCTCGGAGAGAAGCAATGGTTTTCTCGTCAAACATGGATCCTTGTTATCCTCCACAGTTTTTAGAAGGAATGTCGGCTTTACCCCCGGCATGACTGGGAAGCTATATGGGTTTGTACCTAAGGAACAACCCAGACTGACTGCCTTGATATTTTTGAGAAACTCAATGGGGGGGTGGATTTTGAAGACTATGCAGCCCATCTGTTCCTTGTGATGTCTAAAATCTCTCAGGTTAAGTGATAGCAGCTACAAACCGGGTGCCCAGACCTCCTAGTCCTGGCCCCCTGCAGAGATGCTTCAGTATAATTTTGGTAGGAAAGTCAGCCTATCACGATGCCCAGCATGAAAGAGCGCCATTTGAAACTTACAATTATTTCAATAGTAAGGATGGAGCTGAATATCTTGCTCACTATAACACCAGGACACGAAGTCTTTTCCATGTCTTCTTGTTCTTCCCAGCTCCCCACAGACACAGTTGTTCTCTAATTTCTCAGAAGCTGGAACAGATTTTCAGGTTACAATCTGCTCCCATCTAAGTACCTTCAGTTCTCCAGTTCTATTAATCAAAAAAATATTTTTTCTCAGGGGTTCTTGCTTTCATTACTTATTGATATGGATTTCCCCTCCCATTTTGTTACTGTACTTGGGAGATAAAGGTGGTAATTTGTTTCTTTCCTCACTTCTAAGATTCAGACAAAAAAGATTGTATTTTCGGGGCACCTGGGTGGCTCAGTTGGTTAAGTGTCTCTTGTTTTCAGCTCAGGTCATGACCTCACAGTTTGTGGGATCAAGCCCCGTGTCAGGGTCTGTGCTGGCAGTGAGGAGCCTGCTTGAGATTCTCTCTCTCCCTCTCTCTCTCTGCTCCTTCTCTATTTGCATGTGAGTTCTCATTCTCAAAAAATAAATAAACATTAAAAAAAGATTGTATTTTCTCCCTTATTGTTTAAAATGTCTTGGATAAGTTGCTAAATTGTTTTTTTGTTGTTTGTTTTCATTTTCATTTCTTTGGTTAATTACTGAGGTTTTTTTTTTTTTTTTTCAAATATGTATAAACCACTATATGTCCTCACTTATGAAAGTCATGCTCATGGACCATTTATCTACTGGATCTTAGTGTATTATATTACATAACCTCATTGTATATCAAGGAGCTTATCTTTGGTGCAACATAATTATGTAAATATTTCACTTTGTGTTATATCATCTGATAAGCTTGTATTTTGAGAAATAGAAGGTTTACATTTTCATGTAGTCAGTCTATCTTTCCTTTTGTGATTTCTTCCATTGCTTTTATGCTAGTTATCTTTTCATGCAATTTTTAAAAAAAATGTACTCCTTGAGGGTTTGGACACGGTGGTATATAATTTTTCTAAGTTTGCTCCATAAACAAGCCTAGTATAGTGCTTAGGGCACAGAAATGCACAATAAATATTTGTTGATGCATTGATAAGTTTTACTTGATTAATTTATGAAGCTTACATTTCCCACAAAGTTATACTGCAGATTTTAACAGAAACACATTATATTCATTTGCATCAGTGTTTCCTTTTGGACACTTATAGAGAATTTAAACAAAGTCATGCTTTTTGGGCAGCATTAGCAGAAAGCTGCTGCCTTATCACTATTCTTGGTTGAATAGAGGGAGAACTCTTTATCATATCTTTCGATTTGCCTGGCTTACCAAAAATCTCATCTCACTTGTGTAAGGCTCTTGAGTCCAGCTTTACCATGTGAAGCACCTGGCCCCGATATAGGGAAGGATTAAGCTGTAACATGATTTCAGATCTAGTGAATAGATTTCTATCAATTATTTTGTGCACAGCTGTGGGATTGTTGAGCCAGTTAGTATTACATTTGGGGTCCCAGAAGACTAACTCCCGGAGAGGAGAGAAATCCTAAAGTTGGACAGAAGATTCAAGTCTTAGCAGAATTATGATTCACTGGGGGAGTGGAGCAGAACAGGAAGGAATCAATCCCCAAGAATCCGGAAGCAGAGAAGGGAAATTCATATTTTGCAATGAAAAACAATAACATTACCATTCTTTTTCCTCACTGCAGTGTACTGGTTAAATGTGAGGAGATGACAGTTTTAGAGAAACCAAAGTCCCTAATTCTTGCCACATCTTAATAAAGTGTGTAGGCAGAGTAAACTGACACACATATTTTAATAAATATACATATATAGTAAAATCAATATATTATTGATTAATTGATTATAATAAACTCTAAGTTTGAGAAATGACTATATAGAAAACTGAGAGGAATTCTTATGGATACCCTGTCTTGCCCTTGGCCTCTTCATACATGTCCGATCTTGGGTCTCTTACCAGCTGCCCTCAACTCCCCTTCCTAAGCCAATGCTCTGGAGAGAAAGGACATCTTCTTCTATTCAGTTGATTCTCCCAACAGTGTGAATTCCTTACATCATGAATTTGGTCTTTATATTCTTCCTAGCTTTTGAATGACTTCTTGCTTCCAGAGGCCACCTTACCTGGGATTTGGCCTTTGGTTTTCCTTTGCAATCTCAGGGCCATCCTGCTGACTGCCAGGTCAGACTTTACCTCTTGTTTGAGTCTCACTGTCCAAGGTAACAGGGAAGACAGGCAGGGTTTTCTCAATGCCTTATGGTTGTCCTGGGGCCTCAGAGATGGCTGCATCAGGCAGCTTCTGCTCCTTTGGTGCCCTGTAGCTTTAGCTCCCATTTACAGCTGAGGGCTTCATGCAAACTGTCTGAGGGCAAAGGTTTGTCGACTGACCGCTTGCTCTCGTGTCCTACAGTGGCTAATTGCAAAACAGCAGTGACTCCCAGTGTGGTCCAGATCTCAGCCCCTTCCACATGTGTTCATTCCAAATGACTGGCCACTGGGGGTTGCCACGTACCTTCAGTCAGAGTCACTGCTATCAATCAGGACCCAGCAGATTTTGCATCAACCTTACCACTGCAGACCCAGAGACCCTATTCTCTGCGTCTACTCTCTTGAAAATGAGTTTGTGTCAGTCCATGGGATGTACCAGATCTCCAGTGCAGTGAGCAGCAGTTAGGGTTACTTTCTTAAACCAGACCTTTAGGGGAGCTCTGAAGGGTGGGCTGCTGGAGAGTGGCTGGTGGTGTCCCAGTCCAGGAACTATTCAAGGCCACTTGTGTGTGAACTTCTTTTTGAGTTTTCAAAATTTATTTATTTTCTTTTCCAGCTTCAATGAAGTAGGGTTGTCAAATAAGAATGGTATATGTGTAGGTTGTACAGCATTCTTTTCAAAGGTACACAGCATGATCATTTGATATATGTATATATTGTAAAAGGACCACCACAATCAAGTTAATTAACCTGTCCATCATCTCACATAATTACTCTGTGTGTGTGTGTGTGTGCGTGTGCATGTACGTGTGTATGTGTGTGTGTGTGTGTGTGTGTGTGTGTGTGTGTGTGGTGAGAATACCACATTTACTCTTTTAACAAATTTCAAGTGTATTATATGGCATTATTAACTATAATTGCTACACAATACATGAGATCCCTAGAACTTATAACTGACAGTTTGAGTTTCTGAATCTAAACGTTATCCCTGCCCCCAACCACTGGAGGACAGAGTTGTGGCTGGTAACACACCCTTCTTGGGGAGTTTCTAATTTCCTCCTTCATCAGGCAAGGCTGGCGGGGAGGCTCAGTGGCTGGTAGATCCCAGTCTGAGAATCCTAAACCCTGTATTAATTTCTCCCAAAAGGCAGCCTCATAAACAGTAGAGAATTGCTTACCTTCAAGGCTGCTTTTGAGATACAGAGGCTAGTCTAGGGCCAGCTGACATTCAGTGACAGTGCACTGAGACTGTTGCAGCCCCAGGCAGCTACAGCAAGCTGGAGAACACAGTTCATAACAAAAGAGGTCAACCTTTCCTTTTGCTTTGAGTTTCCAACCTCTATACTGAGTTGAATAGTGTTTTGCCCAAACTCATGTCTACCTGGAACCTATGAATGCAACCCTATTTGGAAATGGGTCTTTGCCGACATACTCATGATCTTTCTTTCTTTCTTTTTTAATGTTTATTTATTTTTGAGAGAGAGAGAGAGAGAGAGAGAGAGAGAGAGAGAGAGAGAGATTGAGAGAGAGAGGAAGGGGCTGAGAGAGAGGGAAACACAGAATCTGAAGCAGGCTCCAGGCTCCAAGCTGTCAGCACAGAGCCTGATGCAGGGCTTGAACTCATGAACTGCCAGATCATGATCTGAGCTGAAGTTGGACGCTTAATCAACTGAGCCACCCAAGTGCCCTGTAGGCATAATCAAATTAAGGTGAGGTCATTCTTCATTAAGATGGGCACTAAACCCCATATGACTTGGTGCCCTTATAAGAAGAAGGAAATTTAGGCACACAAGGAGAGCGCCATAGGCAGTGGAGGCAGGGATTGGAAGTGATGCACCTTGAGCCAACGAACCCCAACGATTGCCAGGAACCAGAAGACACTGAAAGAAGCAGGGAAGGATTCTTTTCTAGAGCCTTCAGAGGGAGCATGGTCATGCTGACAGTTTGATTTCAGACTTCTGGCCTCCAGAACAATGAAGAATACATTTTTGTCATTAAAGCTGCTCAGCTTATGGCAATTTGTTGAGGAAGTTAATACAGCCTCCCTCAGCAGATGCTTATCTGGAAAAATATGGTTATTCGGTTCGACTGCAGAGAACAAAAACCATTCATGTTTTTGGCACAGTCAGCTCTAGGTTCACGAAGGTAGCTGCTGGAGAAGGGCATGATGCTGGCCAGGCCTGCTCTGTAAGCTAGGTGATTATGACCTGGCCAGTTACTGTGGCCAGTTATCCGTTCAAGGTCATTGGATATTCATGGCCATGTGGAGTTCTGTGGGCCCTATGTTAAGGCAAACTACAGATGTTGCATTGTGCACCACCTGTGTCCAGCATAAGGGCCTATAATGAGGAAATCTGGAATACTGTTAATGTGGACGTTTTCTCTGGTCTATCCTTTTTGTATGTATAGCTAAATATTAGTTTATTTATTTTCTCTCTGTGGTTCTAACACCCTAGCATAGGGTTTGCCTACCTTTGTGTTTCTTGCCCCAGGAAAATTCTGTGGCCCCAGGAAAATTCTGTGGCCCCAGGGTGGAAAGCAGAAGCGGTCTACAAAATTCCTTTTGTTGTTGTTGTTTGTTTGTTTGTTTCTACGAGCCAAAGTCCCAGGGGAAGAAATGCCTTTTAGAAAGCAGCAAAGTGCCTTGGAAGAAATATGATGAGAGAAGAATTTTCCCTGGAGTAAAAGAAATTCCTAAAGCTGGTGGGTGAGAGAGGCAGCAGGAATTTGCATGATGCCCTGAGCAGCACCCAGGGGATGTCTCCTAAAAGGAATGACTGCCTGCTGTGTCTTGGCAGAGTGAACTCATAAAGAGTTTCCTCAAACATGTCCCTGCCCCAGGCAGGCACAGAAGCTGAAGAAGTCTGTCGGAGAACGATGCAGAGGTGAAGGGCACGACTCGGCTGGCTTCCTGTGTAAGGCACTGAACCATGAGCAGCCCTGGGCTGCCAGAGGGACCCCCGGAATGACGGAGGTTTCCTCTGAGTATGGAAGAAAGTAGGCTCACTATCGCAATTAAATTGATTTATAGAGAATAAAGATATGTGCCATTTCTTGCATGGTTAATTTTGTGGACTGAAATTCACAAATTGATTTTGTGCACTGAACCTCCCCCCCCCCCCCACGTGGTGTGTTTTTCTGGTGGAAGCTGACACCTACCCAGAGGGCACACTTCATTTGCAGCGTCCGTCAGCCACAGCAGATGTATTCTGTGAGGGCTTCCACAGCCCTAGACTGTGTACCCAGGTTTCAAACAGCAAACCCTATTGGTCTCTTGATGTTGTGGGGCACTCCTTGAGGCTTCCCATGTTTGTATTTATTGTTCACGTCTCCCATCCATAAACAAATGGCCCCCCAAAAGCACATAAAATGGGGACTTGATAAATCCTTGTTATGGTAATGCCTTTTAGCTATTGACCTGTGTACCACAAAGTAATGTGAGCTGCACCCCATCCATTCAGATACTGCTTTGGCATTACACCCCACTCCTTCTTCCTACTTCATAACACTGTCAACATCCTGGAGGGCAGCCAGTATCTGGGTGAAATACAGGTGTCTTAGAAGGGATCTGGAAGTCCATTAGGGAAGACCCAATATGCAAAGTGGGCCGGGCGGTGGAAACATGTCTGGTTCTCTCCTCATTACATCAACACCAGCTTCTTACGCCAGAGTTTTAGAGTGTTTTCTGGGACTCCTAAAGGTGGAAGGAGATCATCTCTGTGGTCTGTAGATTGCAATTGCCCTTCTTATTACCACTCTATCCTGCTTTTCCTAATGCACTGAGATCCTGCTATTCACTGAAGAGAGAGAGAACAAGTCCAGACAGTACTAGACTCCCAGTAACATAGCATGAGCAGTCCATCAGGAAGAGGGCTTCTTGTTGAAGGGATTAGGAGTCCCCCCAAGGGATTTACAGAAACCCAGACCATGATTGCCATGTAATTGTGGGGTGGGCGGTGTGGTGTTGTTTGAACCAACACTCCCCAGTACCTTCTTCCCTCACTCCATGCTTCCTGGATGGCACACTAAACATAGGCTATTTCGTTTCATTTCATATCCTGAGCATATGCAATTGCAGGTACTGCCTGAATCACATAGTTTGGCTCTGATTCATTCCTTCCTTCATTGATTATTTATTGGATGCCTGTTATGTACCAGGCACTTTTTCTAGGCCATGAGGAGGCATTAGTGAAAAATATAAATGTTGTCTTATCTCTTCCTTATGAATTTGACGTATCTGAACAGTTTCTTACTTTCTGAGGCCACCTTATGCATATTTGCCTTTCCTTCTCTCTCTGTGAAGACAGATCCAGCTCCTGAGATCCCAGCCTAGGCTAGAGCCCTGCTTTTCTTGAGGTTCCAGATGAAATGCTTGACAGATCCTAAAGCATACTCAAAGAAACAATATATGAAGACATTTGTAAGCCATGATTTTTGCTCTGGGTTTGGAAGGCATCTAGACTCTAACTAGTGCTAAGTCATTTATTTCTCTGGAGAAGACTGCTTAAGAGTGGGACAATGGCTTACAGAAGGATCCTTGCTGGAAGTTAACAAAGGCTTTCTTCTGTTGAAGCTTGAGAGCCAAAAACATTAATTCTGTTCTCCTCAGTGTGTCTGTCACCTTAGCACTTAGATGATTTATGTAAGAGCCTTTTGTTGTTTCTCATAATATCACAGAACTTTCAACCCAGAGAGAAAAAGGGAAAGAAAAACAAGGATACTTCTTGTTGAGATGGCAAGAACACCCAGTCAGCCTTCTCAACCTTCACCCAAATGAAAATTTTTTTTCCTTTTAATAAAGTATATGTACTTTCCTAGTCTTTCAAAAGAAAAAAAAATGTATGGGTGTTCCCTTGGGTAAACTTTCTGTTAGGAAAGCAAATAATTGAAGGAGGCCTCTGATTTGAGAAAAGATTTTGTAAGTACTTCCCAGAAAGACCTGCTGTACTGGAGAGAGAACTGAAATGTGAAGTTTTGAGGTGAAGGAGAGCGTTGTTTGTCTGCTGAGTGTTCTGATGAAATATCTGTCTCATCTGAGTCCCTACTGGGCAACTCTTGTCTGCAGGGTAACGTAGAGGTTTGAAATGTCCCTTGGGATAGTTGGTAGGCTTGACTATGCCTCCTCATTGCTGGGATCTGAATCCCACCTGGGAAGTTCATTTTACTTCTACTCAACAATTATTTATTGAGCAAGTACTGTGTTCCAGGCTTCGTGCAGTTGATAATTTGGAAGGCGAAGCTTTTTTCTCATTACGGTTTATAGGCAGGTATAAAGTGACTGTTGAAATAGTGCTGCTGGTTAGAACCAAATTACCAAATCTGAGATAAGAGGGTTGTTAAGTATCAGATGGACACTTTGTTCAACAGCCTGCCGAAATCCTTGGGTGAAATATATGAATAGATTTAAGAGCGAATATGCACCAAAGAAATAACATTGGATTAAATAGAGACAAAACAATTGATCATGGAATAACAGACCCAACAATTTCCAAAGCTGCCAGGAGTCAGCATCTTTCCAGTACCATGATTGACATGTTTTTCTAAAGCATCTGTTTTGAGGCGTGTGAGCTGTTCATAAGTTCATGCACATTTTTCTCTATAATGAGTGCATGATTTAGCACATAATCTGCAGGTGGCCATATGCAAACAGTTTACTTTAAGCCAGGTGTAAAGATCAAGTTTAAGTATTGCTGAAGAAGTATTTTGTTGATTTGTTTGTGTCTATTCTTTAAAATCTGAAAGTCTCTACATAAGAAGTTGGAGTCATAGATCCTGGATATGAAGAGGATGAGGGTTGTTAGTAGCTCGTATGGGCCATGGAAGCACCCCAGATTGCATGAGGGACATTTACTTGGCCTTTTCTGCCCATCATAGACAGGTCTCAGAAGATCTTGGGTCTGAAGGCATCCAACCCAGCAAGGTTCATTCTTTATTCCCCTGCTAATGCTTGTTGAAGACCACTGGGTAGTTCCCAGCCTGCAGGATATCTTGAGGGGGCAGAGCTGGGTGAAGAATTTGGGAGTGGATTCTCACTCTCCTTATATCTCCTTACTTATCTCTGTTCTTAGAGATAAGCCCAAAGAATGTCAGGCAGCATCTGGTTTCTTCACCTTTCCTTATGAAATGGGAGGCCAAAGGGATTCTCACTGCATGAGTCACGTTGGCCAGTGCTCTTTAGTCAAAAGATGATGACTTCTCAATAAACAGCCAACTTAATTGTTCAATTTGGACTTCCTGTTTCACATTTATGATCATGTGAGCAAATTCAGTCAAGTAGTGTTCTCTCCTAAGGAGTAATATATAATATTGGATGTCTATGGGATGACATATGTGGGAAGCAACATACGTGATGGGGTCAGAATCTATGGACCAGAAACCACGACGTTCACTTCTCTCTGCTTCTGCTGCTCTTCTGCCAGGGCCTCTGGAGGGTGATAAGAAAGGGGTAGGATGATCTTGCTAGTGGAAAATAGCCAAATGAGAGGTGAGCCGACTGATGAGGAAGACCAGGGTGAGCAACTACTCTGCAGCAAGAAAACATTTCATGCAACTGAAGGTGTTCATTAAAGTTTCAGAGTTGAAAAGGCCATTCCTGTAGTCCTTTATTCTGTAACCTGCAGAAGAATGTCACACGGTTACATAAAAAGAGAAAGATCTGTGTGGTAGGAAACTCCTAAGATAGGGAATAAAAATCTGAGTTTCAATCTCTCTTTTGTCACTTACTGATTGTATATTCTTGGGCAAATCACATCACCTCCTGTGAGATCCAGTTTCCTTCTCTGTGAGACGATGGTTTTAATCATGTCCACTTTATAAGATTTTTAAAGCAATAAGTATAAGTGTACAGTGCTTTGTAACATAGAATATTTTCTAAAATGTTTGCTATTCTCATTCTTACTAATAATAGTGATAAAACCTGATCGAGAGAGTCTTTGAGATAGACCTCAACCTCATCTTGTTGAGGAATGGAAGTATCCTCATAGGCTGCTATTTTAGTTAGACCGAACATCAACATCAACATCCATTTCTTGAGAGGTTTAATCTCCTTCACTTCTCAGCCTTGTGCAAAGCTCAGTTTAATATGGATGTCATATTAAACGGCTACTGGCTGGGCTCACCTTTTAGTAAATAAGATAAATAAGATTTTCTCATGTATACTAGGTCTTGACACATGTATTAGTGATCGGGTACATTTCAGGGTCTACGTAAGAATTTGGTTTTACGTGTCTGGATTCAGTTTGGATAACCCTGGTGAAAAACCCTAAACACCCAAGAACCAGGATTAATCCTTTAAAATGTCAGTGTGTCCTTTCATTTACCATCAGCGTTCCATCTTTTTACTTCCACAGAATAATCTGCTAGTAAGAACATACTGTGGTCTTAGAAAGGGTTAAAGTAAAATATTTTGCATCTGACATGAATGCCCGACTAAATAATTTAATAACTTCCTTCTTTTAACACATGGAGCTAGTTGCGCGTCTTCTTGAGAGAAAGTTTGTTTTCTTTAGCTAGGCTTCTGTGTTTGGCTTTAGCATTTCTGTCACCAGCAGCAGCCCCCTCCCCCAACTATTAAGCCGAAACCCCGGCCACGGCACTCAACAAAGAAGTGGCAAACCTCCAAGAAATATATTTCCCACAAAGACACAGCTGAGAACGTTAAAAATTGGGTAGGTCTGGTTTATGTTTGGTTCACCTCCAATGTCTCACGTATAACTTTGGAGTTGAATGAACCAGTGACAATTCAGTAAAATCACTCAGGAGCTCTGGAATCACTATTCTGACATCCACCACTTTAGCCTTTGTCTTACGTGAGAGCCTAGGGTTTGCTGACAGGGCACATCAAAGCATGGGGACTAGGCTGAGGACAGTTTGCACCGTCTTTAATCATTTGGTAAAAGCTCAGGAGGATTTGTTCAAATTCAGCTAAGTAAAAACCCTCCACTTCACCACCTCGTTCAGACAATATGAGAACCAGATGGGTTTCCACACGCTGCCTGATTGCTACTGTCTGATGTAGACAATCGGAATTCTGCACATCTGTGCCATGACATCAGGGAATGCCACAGCCCTTCATTTTGCTGGGTAGACCACACCAGAGCCTTTTTTTTTCTAGTTCATGTGGGAACAAAACCGTCATTCAGAAGGCACCTTGTCCTAGCCATTTGTAAATTAATTTGTTAATGAAACATTACATCAGGGTAGCACTTTACAGTTTACAGAGTGCTTTCATTTCCTCATTTAATCCTTAAAATAACCTTGAGAAATCGGCAGGACTGTTGAAAGAGGGCTAAACTGTTGAGGAGAAAATCCGACGTGCTACTATTCCCGTCTTTAAATGTTTGGTGTTAACTTATATACGGACTAATGTTGACTCATAGCAAAGAATAAAATATGTGTGAGCCCCCCTAGAATGCGTTTCTTCCTCAGGGGCATATCCTTTTCCAAACATTAATTCATGGAGCGCTGGATTTTCTGACATTTACATTGTTGCCCACAACTGTATGGAAGAATGACTTTGGCCCCTGGGAGTGGGGGGTTGAGGTGGGTGTTTGGGGGAAGAGTTTGAATCGCAGGTTTTTAATCTTGAAATATCATATTGATTTTGAGAAATATCTACAAGTTTATTTTTGCCACACTGATTTGAGCAAAATTGACATCCCCGGAGGATATGCCGTACTTACATGCACCTGGGTATCCCAGTTTGCCAAGCTTAGATTATTTGTTCAAACAAGAACAGGTTTTCAGACACTACAAGGGGCCAGCTCCCAATAATAGAACAGTTTTGGGATGGATTTTTCCTTAGATTGTTTGGGTCTGCAACCAGCCTTTGTAGTGAAGATGACCACGTTGACACTATGGCTATTGAAATAATGGTGAGCTGGCATCTCCATAGAGAAACACTGCATATTCTTCAGGCTCTGCTGATTAGATGCAATTTTCTTCAGTCAGGGGTGTGAGCTGGGCTTTGCAGCAGCTCATACAAGTAAAGATGGTGATGATGCGTCTCTTTTTGCAATTCTTAGACTGTGGTATCAAGTCCAAATTTCTTTGCAGGAAACACAAGACTCTTCATCGTCCCCTCTTCCTTCACGTGTCTATTTTCATCTTCTGCCACCTGTGCTTTTCTCTCCTCCAGTACCTGAGTTCCTGTAGTCTCTGAACACATGAGAATCTCTCGTGTTTCTGTACTTTTGCACGTATCCACATACTGTTCTCTCAAGCACTCTCTTGTCCTACTAATGATAATGGCAAACTGCCCATCCTTCAAGTGTTACTTCAAGCGTGACTTCTTCCTGTTAATCTCTTCCTGACACCCTAAAGCAGACTAAGGTGTTCTTTCATGTCTCCACTACACGTGTACATCTCCCTATGGTCCCAAGCACCATATTTTCATTGCTTGTTTGTCTCCTGAGTAGATTCAAAAATATGTGAAAACAGAAGGCATCTATCATGGTGCTGGGCACAGAGTATGTACTCAAGTGATTATTAAAGGAATGACCATGTGATTCTGTAGTAGTCATTTTAAAGTGGCTTTTTAGAGGTCATCCTAAAATAACAGTAAGGAAGAAAATATACCTTGTTTTTTCTCTTGAAGTTATGGAATATATTATTCATTTTGAAAATTATAATCTTAAATATCACATTCAAAAAGTTATTTGCGCTCTTATTCCAGAAGGAAGATTTTGATGAAATGTCATTAGGAATGGCATATAAGGATAAAGGGTGATAAGTATCTTTATAAAACACTAAGTTTTAACAAATCATAATATGCTCACTAAATTATCGATTAAGTGGATTCATTGATAATAGGATTTATAGGTTAAGACAGAGAAGGAGAGATCAAGTTGTAGCAAATATAATGTCATATAAATAATATGGGTCATTTTACCCAGATTGTTTCTTCACTCTGTTGTTGTTGTTAAGAATGGAGCCCTTGTAGGAACTACTTTTTCTCAATTCTTCTAATATATTATCCACTCATCTCTCCCCTCTCCATTCTTCCGTTCATACATTATCCATCCATCCAGCCAGCCAGCCAGCCAGCCGGCCACTTTTGTCGGGTATAAAACAAATAGAGGAAAGGATAAGATATACCAAGATTATGGTATGTATTCATCCATCCATCCATCCATCCATCCATCCATCCATCCATCATTCCAACAACATAAAATATCTGTTTTTATAAAACCTTAAATATCAGGAATAGATAATTCTCATTTGATTATAAAGTTATAAATAGGGAGGCATTTTACATCATTGGGTAGAAGGATGCACATATTTTTGAAAAGTACATTAGCCATTGTAGTATTTCTATTTTCCAGGGCTTCTGTGAGGATTCAAGAGATAAAACACTGAACAGTTTAGCTTGGAGTTCTCAGAAGAAAGATGCCAGTGGAACAAAGAATACCACAATTAATGCTCTTAGTAACTTACAGATATGGCCCTAAAGCAAAAACCGAAGCTGATAATTCAAGTCCAGAGTACTAAATTCCATAATGATCCTCCAGAGAGGAAGAAATGGAAGCAAAGTTGTGCCAAAAATGATTTATTCTAAATAAAAAAAGTAAATTATTTTTGGCTGTGATAGTTTCTCTCTGTCTGTCCATAAGAATGGGGATGGTTGGCCATTATTGGTTGACAGGAAGAAACTGAAGCAAGCTGCTGAATTTACAAGTCACTTTTCAAAATAAGTTTTACAGCCCAGGGAATTGGAGTAGTTTGTCTACTATTCGTGGTCCCTGTTGAAACTTGGATACTTAAAAATGCTGGGAAAAGGTGAGGAAATGAAGTAGTTTTTTAGGCTCAGGTTCAGGAAAGAAACCTACCCAGACTCTGGATGTAATGTCTGATAGGAAACAGTGTATTCCCTCGCTGCTTGTGGAAATGCCACTTGATAATGAGTTTTGACCTAATTTCTTTCCTCATTACAGCACAGTAATTTAAATCACTGGAGACACATTCTGAAGCCTTAAAAAAAAAGTTGTTCTCCTGGATTAAACAAAAATAGTGTCCCTAATCCAACCTAATCTTACACAGGATCCCATTCTCAGTATATTTATTTTTTTAAATTTTTAATGTTTTATTTATTTTTGAGATACAGAGAGAAACAGAGTATGAGTGGGGGAGGGGCAGAGAGAGAGGGAGACACAGAATCCAAAACAGGCTCCAGGCTCTGAGCCATCAGCACAGAGCCCAAAGCAGGGCTCGAACTCGTGAACCGTGAGATCATGACCTGAGCCGAAGTCGGACGCTTAACAATCTGAGCCACCCAGGCGCCCTCTCCAGCCCCCCACCCCCGCCTTTCTCAGTATATTTGATTCAAGATTACAGTGGTCTTGACTCACAAAATATTAAGCCTGAGACCAGTTGCCTTTTAGGGTTTTCCTGGGACTCATTCCTGGATATGTTACATAGTCATGAAAATTCTATTAGCATATTATTTGCAGACCATTTATATATGTTCACCTAGATTGATTTTTATTTTCCCTTCAGGTTCCTTTCAAGATAAATTGTGATCAATAGTATTCTTAAGGCAGTTATTTCCTGACTGAAATTTGTTGACATTTTCATTCATTCATTCATTCATTCATTCATTTTTTTTTTTTTTTTTTTTTTTATTTTTTCCCAAATAGCAGATGGGGAAACAGGAAAGAAACACTGGGCTTTCATATAGTGAGGACAACTAAAAATCTTTACTGGTTTGTGTTTTTTATAAGCCTTTTTTTTTTTTTTTTAAGAATGTGCAATGCGATTCCCATTTATGTGAAGGCAGCAAGGTCAAGTTTTGTAAAGAGTGTCTAGTTTTAATTTGGGTTCATTTGGAAGAAAGTGTTTGCAAGGAAAAAAGAGAACAGATGGGGAAATGTTATCAGAACCAGTGGGATCTAGTGAACAATGACTGGATCTGAAGGCAGGTGAGAGTTGAGGGCTGGCGCTAACTCTTGTTGCCTGTATGCGAAGCCACGTCTCAACCTCTGAGCCTCGTCTTCCTTATCTGTAAAATGAAAGTAGTAATTAAATGGGCAGGAGAGACCACAGAAATGTTTCCCAGTTTGCAGGTAGATAAGGATGACAAATCAGATGGCTTTCACATTGATTTACTACCAAGCTAGGAAGGAAACTGGAACAAGGATATATGCAGTCCTTTGAAGGTCTGTGCTGCCTACATTAGGTGAGAAACCCCCCTTTTACTTAGGGTAGCAGTGTGAGGAGGCTGCTTCCCTAGTAGCTTAATTAATTAATTAATTAATTAACCTTGGTTCTCCAGCCCTCTCTGGACCATTCCTCAGCCACTTTGCGTTTCCTGTCTTCTACTTACCTTGGCTTCCATTGCCACATACATTCAGACAGCCACGTACATGCGGACAATATTCAAATGAACCTTGATGTCCTCATTCTCTGCAGCCACAAGTTTGGAAATTACCCCACATTCCTCACTGATCTTTTCTTGTTCAGGCTACCTCTGTTTCCACACTAGCTCTTTTCTTTCTTTCTTTCTTTCTTTCTTTCTTTCTTTCTTTCTTTCTTTCTTTCTTCTTTCCTTCCTTAAGTGTATTTATTTTGAGAGAGAGAGAGAGAGAGAGTGCTCACACAAGCGGAAGAGGGGCAGAGAGAGGGAGAGAGAATGAATTCCAAGCAGGCCTCACCTCACACTGTCAGCAGAGAGCCTGACACAGGGCTCGATCTCATGAACTATGAGATCATGACCTGAGCTCAGATCGAGAGTCAGATGCTTAACCAACTGAGCCACCCAGGCACCCTCTCACTAGCTCTTTCTTGAACTCCTTCTGTATTGCTGCTGCAGTGATATTTGTAATATCACTTTTTAAATGGTATAGTTTAAATGGTATAGTTTCTTTGTCTAAAATGCTACTATGACTCTCCACTACCCTAAGGACAAAGTCCAGATTCCAGGTCCTCCATAGTTGGACCAGTGCCAGCTGTCTTGTCACTGTTCCCTGACACCCAGTGTGTAACAAATGCTCTCTCCATGGCCAATGAACACAGTTCCTTGGGCTCAGCATTTTCTCCCTCACTTCCGAGCCTTTTTTCACCCTGCCCCCTCTGCCTTAAGTGTCTTTCTCTCTTTTACCCCCATGGCCAACTTCCTCTTGTTTTCAAAACTCAACCCAGGGTGTCTTTCTTGCTTTCTAGACTCTCCTTGGCCAGAATTCCTATTTTCCTACAGCATTCTTGAAATACTTCTTTCTTTTTCTTTTTCAGTTTATTTATTTTTTGAGAGAGAGAGAGAGAGAGAGAGAGAGGAGGGGAGGGGCAGAGAGAGAGGGGGAGACAGAGAATCCCAAGCAGGCTCTGCCCTGTCACTGAAGAGCCCCGTGCAGGGCTTGTACACGTGAACTGTGAGATCATGATCTGAGCCTAAATCAAGAGTTGGGTGCCCAACCGACAGAGCCACCCAGGCACCCCTTGAAATACTTCTTTCAAAGCACTTGTCCTGCTGCCTTGCAGGTGCTGGTTAATTATTTTCTCTCTCTCCTTTGACTTTCAGTGAACACCTTGACAGCAAGGACTCTCCTTTCATCCATTCATCCCTAGCCCGAAGCGTATTGCCTGGCACATAGTAGGAGCTAAGTAATGGTTTTTTAAAAAGTGAATAGGTTTAGTAAAATATCACCCGAGATATCGCTTGCACTGTTGTTTTGCAACTGTGTCATTATTAACATTTTGTTTGTGATAAGGTTGTATACCAAACTGTATCAAAAGCCCGTGGGTTGTAATTTGTCATATGCCCTCGTCATATGCCAAACAGGCCCTTGATTTTTCTTTTTGACGAATGAGAGTGAATGTTAGGTGACTGAGAAAGAAGCAAATAAACAATATCACGAGCTGGTCTGAAGCTTCAGCAAACCTCTGCCGCTGTCTTCTCCCACTGCTGCTGCAAGCGAGGCTGCCTGAGAAGGAATTTCACCCCTGTTTATGCCCTAGCCCACCCACCACCGGAGCTGCAGGGGTAAGTGCAGGAACAGAGGGAGTAACTGATGGGCTAGGACCATAGACAGTTAACAGGAGGAGGAACAGAACAGGTTAGTGGAGGCTTCACTTCACCCAGCATTGCATAAAGACAGCATCAGAAGCAGTAGCATTTCATTTCCAAATGGGTAGTTGAGCACAAGTGAAGGGACACGGGTCCTCGTGAGGTGTGCTGATCAGGCTTTATTTGGCTCAGTTTGAGCAAGCTGTGCAGAGGACGGGGTGTTAAGGGAAACGGCTGCCTGCGGGGCTGGGTCCCGCAGGAAGCTGTGCCGGCCCTCACCCAGCGCCCAGACAACACAGACAGTTCACGTGGTAGGGACTGTTTTCATAGATCTCTTCAAACACAATTAGGTGGATCTGAAATAGAATTTTAAGCTCTCACCACACTTTGACATCAGAAAACCATGAATAAATAAAATTACAAAATCAAAATGCAATTCAAAAGGGTTCCATGTGATAATGCCGTTTTCAATAAATGCTGCAAAAAGAAAACTGGGTGATAAACCATATCGTTTCAATTTTCTCCTCGGGGATTTTATATCCATATGCTTTTATGTGGAAAAATGTGATTTAAAAAAACGCTCTGCCATCATGACTCCTAACTCCCTGGTAGGGGTTTGCCATGGGACCAGGCAGGGAGGGGCTGCGGGGGGCTGGGCCAGCCCGGCTGCATTTCCTGATGACATTTTCTGGGGCTGGAGAGGTTCTGCCACTCACTGTTCCCTCAAGGGACTGTCAGTTGCATAAGATTCTCCTTCCAGGGAGTGTGTGCTTGGGTTAAGGTATATTTCTAGGAAGTCCAAGTTAAATTACAAAATGTCAGCAGAGACATACATATAGCACACTAATCCAATAGGCATAAAGATCTTAATGTAAATTTTTCTAAAATGTACCTCACAGGATATTATCTCTGAGAAATGTATGTAAACAAAGGAGTCTATGGGCAGATGGGTTTTGCAAACTCTTGGTTAAATGGGAACAAATTCTTTTTTACTTTGCTCCTCCTCTTCCTTCTTGTCCTTTTCCACCCTTACTCTCTCCTCTTCCTCCACCTCTTTCTTTTTCCCTTTCTTCTTCTTCTTCTTCTTCTTCTTCTTCTTCTTCTTCTTCTTCTTTTAAGCTATAAATTTCCCAAAGGTTTTAGTATTTGTAGAATAGATCTCCAAGAAAGAAATACAGTCAACAAAATTTCCAAAACCTATTTGAGGTTGAGAAGCTTTTTATTTGTTCAGAGAAACACAGTTTGGAAAATTCTGTCTTTGTTTTATTTTTTAAATTATATATATATGTATATATATATATTTTTTTTAAGTCTATTTATTTATTGATTTATTGAGAGAGAGAGAGACAGAGACAGAGACAGAGAAAGAGAGAGAGAATGAGCAGTGCAGGGGCAGAAAGAGAGGGAGAGATTCCCAAGCAAGTTCTGTACTGTCAGTGCAGAACCTGACATTAGGCTCGAACTCACAAACCGTAAGATCATGACCTGAGCTGAAATCAAGAGTTGGATGCTTAATTGACTGAGCCATCCAGGCGCCCTGGAAAACTTTGTCTTTGTAACAGTTAGGTTGTCACACTTGGAACCCAAGAGAGTAGATGGGGGAAATGAAGGTTCTGATGTCAAGTGAGGTGGGGGCTGCACGCACATCACAGCTGCAGAGGGTGGGCCTGACTGTGTCTGGAACAAGGAGGCCAGGGCATTGGGAGGGACACAGAGGAGAGTTCTGAGGGTTAAGAAGGCAAGCTTTGCTTAGTTTCCAGTTTTGCTTTCTGAGGAATGCCAGAGGAAGGGGCAGGGCAGAAGAAACAGGAGTTAACATATTTGTTCTGGACTTCAGTTTCAGACCTGCTTTTGACTTCCACTCGGTAACTGCGTGGGAAATCTAATCTGAGAAGACCTGCTTCCAGATGAGTGTGCATCTTCTCCAAATCAACTGTTTCTCTTGGACAGGGGATTGGCCTAGAGCTTCTTGGGGTGTTTTGGGCCCAGGGAGGCCTCACCCAGTTCTCCTGAGGTGGCTTTGGGCTCCTAATGTCACCTCCAGGATTATAGGCTGGGAAGAAGACAGGCAGGCAGCATGACATAATGAAAAGTTCATGGTTTGGGCTTTAGAAAGGACAGGTTTTAAGACTGGACTCGTGTTTGAGTCTGAGCTCCACTGCTTACCCAAGACATGACCTTGCTAAATTCCTTGAACTCTCTTGCCTCCATTCTTTTCTTTGGTGAAATATGAATATAGAAGCTTAGGTCTCAATGGATTCATCTGTCAGATAAAAGCATTATACTAGATGACCTGTAAACTATCCCTAGTTCTAATGTCCTGAGTTAGAGTTTATAGATCTGTGTCTATATACATATGCATATGTGCACATGTGTGTCTATAGTACATAGATAAGAATACATGACTTAACCAATTTTTTTAGTAATGAAGAAATGATAATGTAATTTCTTTGCTCTGATGAATATAACATTTTCTTCTGCTTATATCTCAGATATATTTTGAATGACTATGATAAAAACACAGACTCTGAGAAAGAAAGGTTACTTTATAAATTCGAGGTAACATCCATTAACACGATTTAATGAAGCAGGAAACTTTTAGGATTTAAATATCTAAATTTTAAGTTTATTCTTTGAAAAACTCATGTGTAGCCCAACGATGACATTCTGAGTTATGATTCCTAAGGTTTCCTGATCAAAAATGCTTAATTTGTAAAGGTTAGTTGCTCTGCTGACCATGAATACTTATTCATAATGGTTGTGTGTCTCAGCATACTAATTTTTATGTTTGTGTGATACTATTTTTGCAGGGCTCCCATTATTCACATATGCTGTCTCACTCATTTACAAATAAACTTATGAGCTTGAGAAGGGACTGATTGGCTATTCCTATTTTGCTAGATGTGGAAGCAGGGCCATGTAGCAGCAACTTTCTCGGAAACTTTGAAGTTAGAGATAGCACTTGGAATTAAGCCAACCTGAGCATAGTTCTTCCAGCTTCCTAATCTTTGGCCAGCCCATAAGTAAAGACTTAGTGCTCAGTATTAATAATGAAGAAGACAATGATTATCATAATAACGCTCAAGGTTCTTATTTTGAACAATCCAAACTGCTCACTCCAAGCCTCTTATCCATTAAAAAAATATATGAAGACAAGAGCTAAATTTAGGATTCAAGCTGACTCTCCCTCCCTTTATTCCCTGTCACTGGATACTTTTGTGCTTGTCTTAGAAATCACCCATTGGATTCGCTCTCTTCCTCTCAGTGCTAAGTTTAAGATCATTGTTTTTATCACATTATATATGGATTGTAGAAACAGCTTCTCAGCTTGCCTCTCTGCTCTCAGCCTTAATTCCTTTCTATTCCACTCTGCACATGATTACCAAGGTAACAGTCCAAAGACACCGCTTTCATTTTGCCACTCCCCTCAGGAAACTACAGCCAAATCTCTCTGTCTGATTTTTGAGGCTTTCCCTCTTTGGAGCTTGTTTTCATCAGCATGGATTGCCAAAAAAAAAATATGATAAACTTGTAAACTCAGCTTAAACAGCAGAGCTTCAGAGTTCTGGCATCCTGAAGTCCAAGATGAAGGTACCAGCAAGGTAGGTTTTATTCTGAGGCTTAGAGGTGGTGCCGTCTCTCTGAGTGCTCACATGAACTCTTTGGGCTCACATGGTGTCTCTTCTTATAAAGGCACTAATCCTTTGAGACCAAGGTCCCACCCTCTTGATCTCATTTGACCGTAACTGCCTCCCAAAGACTCCATCTCCAAATATGATCACATTGGGAGTTAGGGCTTCAATGTATGAATTTTGGGAGGATGCCAACATTCAGCCCTTGGCAGGGCTCCTTCAGCCTCCTCAGCCTTACTTCCATATCTCCTGAGATGTAGCCTTACCTCCAGTTTCCTCCCAGCACCCCTCTTCCAGTCCCAGTGCTTTTACCTGTATGCTCCTGCATCTTGCTGCCCACTAGCCCCCTCTCCCCCAACTCCTTCCTACCTCTCTTCTCCAGAAGACTTTCTTCTTCCCTTGTACTTTCTCAAACTGGACACATCCTTCAAGGTCTACCTCAAATTGCACCTGCTCTAAGAACACTTTCTAATCTTCTATAATCCATACAATATCCTTTTTCTATGAACTCTTATAGCCACACTATAATTTAGCCCTTAATCATTCTTTAATTCTTTTATGATAGTAGTGAAGTATCCTGTTGGGATTTATACTCTACAGAGTACTTTCATATCTATAGTCTTCTGTGATTCCCTCAAAAACCCAGTAAGGTAGAAATTATTATAATTTCCATTTTACATGTATGAAGATTGAAGCTCAGTGAGGTTAAATGGCTTACCACGGGTGAGAAAGCCAGTAAGTCAGGAACGCAATGCTGTTTTGTGACTCTTGAAACTCATGGTCTATCAACCCATTCCTTACTCCATCTTATGTATCTTTACATGACTTTTCTTCTCTCTCACCCATTCTAATTTAGGTTATATTGTTGTGTTTTATGTATCTCTATAGGCCAAATTTTATTCTTTTTCGGGGGAAAAAGAAATACAATTAATTTTCATGAAGAATTTCAGAGTGAATTCCAGTTGAGTTTCTTTCCACTAAATTATAAGCTAAGTGATTCTGTGATAAATAGTAGCCTCCCCATTTAATAAATGAAGAAATGGACAGAAACAAGGACTTAATCTCTGCATACCATCTACTGCATTAGGCAATTCCTCATCATTTTTTCCAAGTAAAAAGTGTTAATGAGAAGCTTTTGGCTAAGATAACACATGTATTCAACAGCACAACATATCATTTTTGTTTTGCTGTAATTGCAATGTGTAGATATAACTTCTGCAGTGCGTGATCTCAGAATATTTTGGCCTCCCACGCAGAAGATGAACCCTGAGGTTACAGCCATTAGGTGGGGGTGAGGGAGTGTGAAATAATTTAATAGTGGAAGCTCACCAATCACACCTGACCCCAATCCGTCCAGACATTAGTGCAAAGAAACCACTTACAAATTCCTTTAGAGTGATACCAAATCAGAAACATTTAATGTGCACTGAAAAAGCCAAGTTAAGAATCAAGTTCAGACATGCAGAGGTGTGATATCTACAACCAGAGCCAAGTTAGAATGGGGTTAGTCCTTCCAATGGCCAAATTAAACAAGACACAATTGAGGGTAACTCATCCCTCTGGGTACTTATAAAACCTGCACGTGGGAACTTTTGAAAATGAAGTTAGCGCTGATTGTGTCTTATTTTGTTTGGCCATTGAATGGGCTAACCCTTTAGGAATTTGGCTCTGACTGGAGATATCACACTTTTATGTGTCTGACCTCCCCCCACCCCAACTCCCTTTTTGTGTGTGCGTGTGTATATATAGAATTAAAAAAATCAGATATGGTGTTAGATTATTAAGTTTAATAAGAGTGAAAGATAAAAGCAAAGCATGGAAAAGAACTGAATGGGCTGAAATAGAAATTAATTAGACTACCAAGGACATACTGCTTTTTTTTTTTTTTTTTCTTGGTCTCCTTTACATTTAAGGGCTGAGTAGCATAGTACTGGTTAAGGCCAACAGTGAAGTTACTTGGGGGAATTCCTGAACCCAACCTCATTGATTCACTGCCACTATTCAGCGAAGCAGGCATGCTTAAAGGGGACAGCTGAGGGGCGCCTGGGTGGTTCAGTCGGTTGAGTGACCTACTTCGGCTCAGGTCATGATCTCATGGTTTGTGAGTTCAAGCCCCGCGTTGGGCTCTGTGCTGACAGCTGAGAACTTGGAGCCTGTTTCGGATTCTGTGTCTCCCTCTCTCTCTGCCCCTCCCCCACTCATGCTCTGTCTCTCTCTGTCTCAGAAATAAATAAACATTAAAAAAAAAAAAGGGAGAGCTGAGTAAGGGGACACAAGAAGGCACGTGTGGAGAGTCACACAGTAGACAGATAATGCAGTATCTGGACAGCAGAGTCCAAAGATGGCTCTGGTTCAGCCTCTTCAGTGTTTGAAGCTAACAGATTGCACATCATTGCTGAAGAGCTGGAAGTTCCTGGGGCTGTGGGCATAGGTGGGAATGAGGATACTGATAACATGATGAAAAAAAAATGCTTTCAAGGCTGTTTTTCTACCAAGATGTTCTGTGTCATACCTGTCAGCAAATTCCCCTGCTTTGAAGTTGTAAATTTAAATAGCTACTTGACAATGCAGTGTGAGCTGTGTAGATAATCAAGGAAAAATTTTGTGGCATTTGATTAACTTGTATATTTTTATTGCGATGCAATAAAGGAGGCATCTTTAACTGAAATTCCTTAAGCACCCAATTGTGACCCACTATCCCAAGTGACCTCATACTGAGATACATTTTTCTAGAAAACTGTATCTTTGGGCCAATAACCAACTCATTATACTTTGCCATTGTTTTCACAAGACATCCAGCTGAAAGGAACATAATGTTTCCTAAGTGAAGATATATATTTACCCTTTTGTTTTCTGGAGTTAGGTCTTACCAATTTGTCTTTTCCCTTTTAATATTTGTTTCTCATCATCACTGGACCTATGTGAGAAAAAGTCTCAACTTTTCACGGTCTGATTGAAGGTCTTACCGTGGGGTTGATTATGACACGAAACTGATGAAGTGATATTTTTTTACTCTCAGACATTAAGCAAGATCCAATGCTCAGGAGAGGGCGCTATAAATATGTGCATTTGACTCTGTGCTCAGTCTTCTGACCATTGTGTAGTTAAGGGTACTTGTCTTAAAAATTTGTTGGCACTTTTTACTTGGCAGTTTCATGCTGAGGTAAATGTTGGCAAATGAACAAACAGCTTCTGTTCCTGCTTCCCTATGGTTCTGTTCCAGGTCAATCCCAGGATTCTGGCATAATTTGAGAAGTTTCTGCTGGCCTCCACCATTCTTGACCAAGGAGACCTCTGGGAGGCCAGTTAAGAACAGTAACTGCTCTGCTGATCCATGCCTGTTGGGTGACTAACTTGGAAAGCTGTATTTCTCTGCACAAATTTCCTGGATCTATCTGTCTACCACTGAAATTCCTAGACAAAAGACACCAATTTATGACTTGACCAGTCATTGTTTTGTATGCATGTGTGAGTGTGTGTGTGTGTGTGTGTGTGTGTTCCATAGGGAAGTTGGGTCTAGTTTTGTCAAGCATCTGTTATATTAGTCTCAGTCTACATTCTCCAGGACTAACTTCTAAAAATCTAAGACCCCTTTGAAGTGGCTCCCACTGTCAAATGACTCAACCTTTACTTTCTCTTTCCACAAAGTTCACACAATTTTTCTACTGCTAATGGTCTTTATAACTTTGTACAATTGGTTTCTCTCCATAGCAAAGCTGTTGGTGTGCCAAAATGTACACTAATAGAGAATGATAGTGTACTGGAAAGATCTTCATGTAGAGAGATGAAAAATTAAAGGAATTTTTGTGCATTCATCAGATATTAATTATACAGCTGCTCTGTGTAAGGTGCGTAGTGAATGCATATTTACATTTATATTTTAGAATCATCTAGCTACTGTTTGAGATTGATTGGAATGTCCTTTATTCAAGTGAACATCATGACGGAAACTATGTATAAAAGGATTTCACAGGAGAAATGAATCTGTTGCTTGAATTTGAGAAAAGCGGTCTCAGTTTGGCAGAGACAGAGTAGAAAGAATGTTTTCTAAGAGTGGGGAGGATGGGAAAACATAGTGAAATAAAAGTTAAAAGGGCAAAACAAAGGGTGCCTTTCTGGTATAGAGGCTATGACTAACTGAGATAAGCTAAGATAATATAGGTGATGTCTTGAAAGATGGGAGAGGATTAGAGAATGATGTTGGAGAGGCGCTTTTATAGGACACCTTCAAATACCATGTACAGGAAGTTCATTTGACCGTATCGCATTGTTGTGAGATTGAATATAAACTCTTTTCGTTAAGTTCAGATTGATTTTTGAGAGTGCATTGTGTTCCTCTTTGATTTGTCAATCAGATCATCTTAAGTAAGAATTGCAAATGACAATTTAGAGGACAAGAATTGCAAATGACAATTAAAAGACAATATAGAGAATCCTGAAGCAAAGCAATCGAGGTGCTCCCAATGTCTAGCACACCGCCTGGGATATAGCGTTTGCTCAATAACTAAGTAATGTTTAGATGAATGACAGGTCCGGGCTGAACTCACCTCCTGGGCATGAGCATTTGTCACACACACTGAATAATTACTACGCCTTATATTCTGTAATCCCACTCTTAATCAATTCATAGAGACTCAGAAAGTTTTCTAAATAGAAACACTCCATCTGAGCAGTGGTAAACAAGATGTTAAAGTCTGTATAATGGAAAACAAATTATGCATAGGAACTGTGAGCAATGACTTAGAAAGAGAAAAAAATTTCTCACAATTTTTAGCCCACTCCTTCTTTAATTGTTTTGGCATGTGAGAATCAGAGTCACTCAGGCATGCAAATATTAGCATCCCCGAGGACTGCCACTTGTCTGCCCACATCCCTTTTGGGTATACCTTTATGCTGAAGAAAGACTTCAAAAGCACAAAGCAAGCAATGTTAGGTTTGAAATGACTGAACATGGTTTTGAACCTTTTCACTGAAGTGAGGGTCATGGGTTAAAGACTTTGACCAAGACTGCAGTGAACCATAAAATCATCTCCAGAAGCTGGCATATTGTTCATAACTGAGGTTGGATGCCCATCAATGATTACAAGGTGATATTAGACAGTAAAGACTTTTCCGTATCATTTGTTTGGGTTTTAAAGAATGAACATGTATATTATAAATGTTTCCTTCCTTTTGTTATTATTGCCTTCCCATACTTTCCTTTTGTGAGTTTGGAAGAAAAACTTCAGAAAAATGCAGTGAGGAGACTCTGTGAATTTCTACATAGGGTTTAATGGGACAGCTAAGATTTCTTAAATAAAGAATTGTCTCTCACCACCAACATGCCCGTCCTCTGGTTATGGCTGAAAGGGGGCTGCTGGCGATACCACAACCCTAACAATAGTAAAAACAACACTGAAAATAGCTGATGACACTGTATGCCACATTTGCGGCAGCTGGGGCCAGTAGAGGGCAAACAAAAGAGCCAAGGTCACACTGCTGCTGCTGGTAAGTAACAAAGTCATAATTTGATTCCAGATCTTTGAACTCTAGACCACTACATTGCCTTTATTAAACAGATGTCTAGAGAGTGGCCCACTATTTCTTGGCATATGTATGATACTGCTCATACTGGTGGTTGAGTCATATAATATAAGGACCTAGCCTTCCTCTTAAGAAGCTTGTTGTATCGTCAGGGGCACGAGAAATGTCTAAGCACAAATTATAACCAAAATGAAAGGCTCTCAACAAGACATGAAGAGTTAACAGGAGGAGGAAAGTGGAGGAGAGACATAAAGGAATAGGTAGGCATTTCTTGAGGAGAGAAGACAGCATTTCCATGAATGCTACAGCTCTGCAGCATTTCTGCAGACTCTAATATGATGGGGGTGGGGACTCCACAGAAGAGGTGGGGCTTGAGTGCGACCCTGAAGGAAGGGTGAAATCTGCATAAGTAGTGAGGCCAGAGGAAGACATTGGAGGTGACAGAAATGGTTCATATTGAAGTGGGGAGTCAAGTACCTATGAGGATCCATTATGAAATATTGAGTGGATTGACCTTTCTGGAGAATAAGTTTTCCCCTGGGAAAGTGGTGGAAGCCAAGAGTAGAAATTTGTAATGACCCACAGTGAGCATCTGGCAGGAAGAGGGCAGCAGAATGCCCAGGAAGGAGAAGATATACAATTCATCTCACAGGATGGCCTGGGGGTGGCTCTGCTCACATATTAGTATTTTTGTTGGGATCCTTCCTCAAAAATTCTTATTTTATGATTGAGCACCAAAGCCCAATGAATGCTGAAATAATTATCTGAAAAAACAGGGGATAAAGATTGGGAATTACTTCCACAAACAACAGAGTATTTCCTGAGGCCAAAAAAATGTGAGTTATTTCCTTTATTATTTTTAATACTTTACTAAATGGCCGCTAGACTTTGGAGGGTCAAAAAATAAACTCCATTCTTCAGTCATTCTTCTTATCTTTGAAACTTATCTGATAAGAGCATTTTCAACTTTTGAGTTGTAGGAACAAGCATCCTTAATAAAATTATATGGTGCTTTCTTTGATACTTGATTTCTATCTGTGTTTGTTGTCTTTCTTTTGGCATTACTATTACTGGATGCTTTTAAGAAACAGGTTGCACAGATTTTTTGTTCTTAAGTACATAGAAAACCATCAAATTAAATAAACTTCTCTACATATGTATTATACAAGAACAGGAATAAGTTTATATATACATATATATATATATATATATATATATATTCTCATTTTAAACTGATTCCTCATAAATAGTAAGTCAGTTTTGGGTTTTCAGGAAGTAATAACAGAAAGGGAAGGTATTCTGTTTCTAATTTTGATTTTTCTTACTTTTCCACTCTATTTCCTGGCTATCAGTGTAAGCATTTAGGAAGCTTTACTTATAAAGTTTCCCTTGGGTTTTATGCTTCATGTTAATCAGTTGGTGTAGAACATACAGTGCTCTCTCTTTTCAGGAGCCTGTTATGTGTAGGTTTTGTTCTGCTTTAAAATTTGTTTCCTTTTTATTCTTCATAGGAAGCATATAAGGGCAAAATGAAGTATGTAGAGAGTTAAAGAAATACCTAGTCCTTTAAATCACTGTAGTCAGTCAAGCAAAAAGACCTTAAGACATAGTGTCCAGGATTATGTAAATCTAGCTGAGGGAAAAAGACATATGTGCAAGAAATAGTGCAGTGACAACGCACATTAGAATGCCCAAATTTATTACTATTGTGTAGGGAATGTTATAGGAATTCAGAGAAGATGGACGGCTAATGGGGGACACAAGTCATTCTAGACATCTATTCAGGAGGTAATAGGGCAAACTTTGCATGTGTGAAAAGAGGGAGGAGTGCTTTCAGAGCTAGAGAAGCTTGATTCTGGTGTGCTTAGGGTAAGCTACCGGGGACGGTGAGGAAGTTGGGACATAGTAGACAAAAGTTAGAGTCAGATTATGGACAGATTTGAAGCCTGAGTTGAGACGTATTAAGACAGGGGTGACTGTTATGAACTAAATATCTAAGGCACATGTTATGATAGAGCACTTATCCATTACCCATCCATCCGTTCATTCATTGAACAAATAATGCTTGGCTCCTAATATTTGTGGACATGCTGTCAAGTGTTGGGTGTACAGGATTTTGAAGGGAAGAGAAGCTGGAGGGAGGAAAACCAAGAGGCTAATGTAGTTGTCTGGATATGAGAAAATGAGGGCAGAGTTGGAGTATGGTGGTGGAACTGAAGAGGAGGGGCTGGGTTTAGGATGCTAGTTGAATTAATATGGAGTTGGTCATTGCAATTAGTTGGCTATAGGGGATAAAGGAAAGGTAGCTTTTCAAGCTGGACTGGCTTGGAGAATGCCATTGATAGAAAGAATGGGATTAGGTACATGGGTCAACTTTGGTAGGAAGAGCACAGACATCATTTTACAGTGGTCATTCCCTCCATGCAATTAGAGATACAGGACTAGAGCTCAAATTAGAGCTCAAGGTTGGAAATGTAGGCATTAGAATCGCTAACAGGGTAAAGTTAAAGTTGTTGCATTTAACTTAATGAGACATATTACTTATTTACTGTAGTTGATGATCATAGGGCCGAGAAACACATATGGAGATGGCTACAGCTGGTATGGGGTGCCACCAAAAGGTGAAGAGAAGACTCATAAGGAGCAGGGTAATTGGAGGAAATGGGAAAAGCAAAAAGTTTCAAGGTCAGTATTTTCAACAATAGATTTTCATAGACTTTTATTTAACAACATCATTGGGTACCTATTATGAGCCAGGCACAACTTTAGGTGTTAAGGTTACGTAGCATTGAGTATGAATGTCCCTGACTTCATGGAGGTTATGTATAGATAGGGGGAAATCAAGGGAAGTTGAATATTCTAGTTTCATGTGATACAACACAGACATTTTAAAGAACCGATATGCAATATGTTATGAGGATTCAAAATATGGGCGTAACCCCCATAGTATAAAAGATATTTTTAAATGGAACATTTTTTTCCCCTTTAGGTTTACGATTCAGTAATCCCAATGACAGTAAAATAGAGTCATAAAAAGGAGATAAGGTGGAGTGAGGAATGAGCAGAACTTTAGGATTATGACTGATGTACATCATCGTCATTAGATATAATACAATTTCTTTACAAGTCCATAAAATGCTCAAGTCCTTGAAAAAGGGAGTTGCAGAAGAGGTGGGGCAGGGAGTAGGTACATAAGGCATATTACCTTGGAAATGAAGCTGCTGACCAGATTTTAACTACCAGACATGGCCTTTTCTGAATTGTCAGAACAGAATGTAATTAACAACGGGAAGTGAGCTTCGGGAGATGACAACACGTACGAAAGTTATAATAAAATATCTCTCCTTTGCAAATATGTAACTTGCTTTTGCAAAGGTAGTGTTGTTTCTCGTGGAAGACATCTTCCTCATAAATATCAGGATCCCATTTGTACTAATTAGACACATGAAGTGCATAATCATACAGTTTGCCCTTTGGTAACTACTGTCATTACTTGTAGGTCTTTCCAAGGATTTTGTAATTCAGTTAAGTAAGAGATACCAGCTGTAGATAAATGCTTGTTTGCTTAGCCAGGAAACACTGGGGATGAGCGAGAAGGTATAACTGTAAGTGGGCTGCAGATTCTTATGTGTGAAGCTAGTGTATAGTTTGTGAATTATGAAATAACATGCTGTAGGACTAATGGTTTTTGAAACACAGAAATAAGAAATCTTTGGCCAGGTGGTATGAAAAAGGAATAAAAATACTTTGAATTTTTAAAAAAAGGTCTATGATACTTTAAAGTATCCATTATTCAATGAATATTCATCAAGCCCTAACTCTTCATGAGGCTTGGAGAAGGAGAGAGAAGACTAATCAAGCAAGTCTTTGGGAAGTGCCACGTGATAGAGCAGATCATAAAACACTGTGAGAGTACAGAGTAATAAGGAGATAACCAAGTCTGAAAATTAAATAATTTTCACCATCTTAGTTAATGTGGTGTGTGTTATGTAAGATAAAAGGATTCCTTTAGAGATGCTGGTTCATGGTGGACAAGTGCTTTTATTTTCACCTCCTCAGGCTCTACATAGATGGAGGATTCTCCCAGAGGGAACCTGGATTTAAGAGCAGCTTCCAGCAGTGGACTTTGCCCCGTGGGCTGTGGAAGGCATCAGTGTTTGGTTTGAGGAAAATTTCTCAGGTTCAACAGGAGAATCTCCAGGTGAAGAAGAAAGAGACCAAGTTTTTAGTGTCAGTGTTGAGGTGGGGGCTGGAAGTTTGGGAAGACAAGGTATGGGGCATTTAGAGACCAAAGGTAGCAAAGCTCTTTATAATACTGGTGAGTCATTCATGGCCCTTTTTATGTCATGAGAATTAACACCTGGGTTATAAAGTTAATCGTATTTTATCACTTCAGCATTTTGGAGAACATCATTTGACACAGAACATTAAAAATTCCCTGACATAATGAATACATGACTTTGGGATTCTAGTGAGGTCTAATGAATAAATGTAACACTTAGACACATTCCTAAGAATCTAGTCTAGATACACTTGATAAACCAGATAGACTCACTCTTAATGGGTTTATTCTGCTTGGAGTTAATAATGAGTGTTTAAAATAGTGCCTAATGTGTATTTACTCAATAGTCAAAGAATAGTCTGAATCATGACTCCATGTGCAGCTGGAAACCCAATCTAATAAATCTGTATCTGAAAGCTTTCAAAACTACTATGCACACAAGAATTATGTAATTTTAATTTTTGTTTTCTATCCTTCCAACCCCACCTGATGCTATATGGTAGGATTTTGTTTTTGTTACAGCAAATAGTGTAATTATCCCTTAAAAATTTGCACAAGCTGGGGAAAATTAATAAAAATTATAATCATGCTGGGTACACAGTGAAATATTACAACTCATAGCTTGGGAGTGACTACTTGGAAATAATTAAAAAAAATTTTCCTATTCCCTATATCTGCAACTTCTGTTTATTACTTTCAGATTAAGTTTATGGGGAAAATTCTTTTGGATGAAAAATAAGCAATATTTTTCATAATCTGATTCAGGGCCAGTGTATTCAATTTCATAAGTATGTCTTGAGTTGCTTTTGTGGTAAGAGATATGGAAAATTGGATGTTATAGTCATTGCCTTTATGGAACTTGCCACCTTGTGCCCTGAGCAAAACTTAACATGATGAAACTTTTATCTTTTCAGTGCTCTACAACTATTAGCCTCCTCTTGTCCACCATACTGCTTCCTCAGATGTTTGCATGGGGACCTTTTACCCAAGGCATCTCCCATTATATTAATCACCAGGTGGGTAAGTTAGGAATGCTTATAGTTAATACATATGTTTGTGTTTGTGTTTGCATGTATTTTACCTGCAGAAAGGACAATCATTCCTTAGCTTCCCCTACCATCTTTATAACACTGACCCGACTTTTGTTTTTATTTAACACTTTTTAAATGTTTATTTTTGAGAGACAGAGAGAGAGAGAGAGAGAGAGAGAGACAGAGAGAGAGGGAGACACAGAATCTGAAGCAGGCTCCAGGCCCTGAGCTGTCAGCACAGAACCCAATGTGGGGCTCGAACCCACGAACCATGAGATCATGACCTGATCGGACTGCAGATCAGTTAAGCTGCAGTCGGACGCTTAACTGACTGGGCCACCCAGGCGTCCTTCATTTTAGCTATTTTATTGGGCAAGCAGTAGCACCTCATTGTGCTTTTCATTTATCCAACTATTAATGATGTTGAACATCTTCTCATATATTCATTGGCCATTGCCACGTGCTTATTTGCTTCATTGCCATTCTTTGCTCATTTGTTCAAATTCGTTTGTTCATTAAAAAAATTGACTTACTTCCTTCTTATTACTGGGTTGTAAGAGTCCCTTGATATTATAGATCAATTATTTTTAAAATATGCTTTTTATCTTGTCATATGTTTTAAATATACTTTTGAAAACCTTGGAGCTGCAGAGTTAGCTCATCTAATTTATGAAAAATGCCCTTCGTATTTTGTAATTAGCAAAGCAGGGGCCCTTCACATGCCAATCTGCCAAATCAGACTTTCTGTCAGAAGGAAAAAACATCTGACTTCATTTTTCTTTTTTAAAGATGTTTATTTATTTATTTAGAGAGAGGGTGTGTGTGAGAGTTGGGAAGGGATGCAGAGAAAGACAGAAAGAGAGTCCCAAGCAGGCTCTAGCACTGTTAGTGCAGAGCCCAATGGGGGGCTCAATCTCATGACCTGAGATCATGACCTGAGCCAAAATCAAGAGGCGGATGCTCAACTGACTGAGCCACCCAGGTGCCCCTCATTTTTCAGTTCTGACAAATGCATAAGTATGGGTTTGGATCACCCTCCAGAGTGATGCTTTTTGGGGTAAAAAGTGGAGGATGGAAGTGCTAGCATGTTCATGGAAATTTGTCTCCGCTCCCACCCTACAGTGTTTCCATATTCGAAATATTCCAACACAGGGAAAAAATGTCGCTTCTAGATTCTTAAATAAATACGTAATCCATTAAAAAGATAAGAAGCCTTTCACAGACACTAATATTCTGAATTGTTCCTTCAGCTGGTGTTGGAAAGTCTTTCCCCCAGGTCTGTCCACCACAGGTAGATTAGGGATTTCCTGTTCAAGGGGAAGAGCCCTGCCAGGGGACGCAGAACCCAGGGCCAGTGGAGCACTGAGGCATCCCAAGCATGGAAGTTTTGGGAAAGCACACATATGGAAAATGGAGAAATGGAAACGGATTCCCTATCCATGCCTTCACATTCCTTGGACAATTTCCTGAACTCCCAGGGACAATTTCCTGAACTCCCAGGAGTATTCATACCAGAATATGAAGACTCTTGTTCTAAATGAATGTGGTTTTTGAAGAAGGGAATGCTTGACAAGCAACGGGCTGTCAAAAATTCCAAGAAAGATAAATTGTTTCCTGCTGGAGGAGAGTAATAAGGGTTCCTGGAGGGACAACAGGGTGATGTCTTTGAGGCGTCAGATGAGGCTCATGTATGGAATTTCTTCAGTCCTGTTGGTGAAAGATTTTAGTGCACTAAGGCCATCACTGGAGTCTCTCCATGTCTCTCCAAATATATATGAATGTACATATATATTCATAGAGAATATATATATTACTCTGTATTTTTCCTAAAAAGTGATGGTGGTTTTATTTATAAGTACGTGTCATACTTTTATTATTATTTTAAAACAGCTATAATTGTCACACTGTTTTTAAGTCTTTGATTAATGTTTCCCCCTGTATAATTTGCTTGGGGACAAACCTCAGTCTATATCAGTGGGAGACCTAATTACTGGAGGATTCAATTAAGAGTTTCTTTCAGGGACTTTTCAGAGAACAATTTCATAGTAGAGAAACTCCACCTTATTTAGATCTCTCCAACTGAACAGTGAGGAAATTTTGACACTTGTCACAAGGACTCAACTAGACCAAACATTACAAAAATTATTTGCATTTATTCAAGCCTTTAAAATAAAATATTCATTTAATATGATACTCACAGAGGCAATAAAATACATAATTTAATAGGCTTTTCAAGCTCATTTAAAAATAGAGAGCTGTCATTTTACAAAGCTCAGCTATTTTTCTTCCCTCTAGCACAACTCACACAATACCACACCATGTAAGAAAGCCAAGTTTTGTCTCACATATTTGGATCTGCAGGGAGGAAAATCCTGCCTGCTGCAGCTGCTGGCTTCCGGACCCTTGTCTGGCCATGCTGAAATGCTGATATGAATTCACAGTGGCCTTAGCACACCTGCCTGTTTTCTGTTTGATGAGGAAAGCGTAGGAGGCACTGAACAGACAGACTCAAAGTTTTCCTTCTGCGTCATCAGAAGCATATTCTTTGACACTCCTTGATAGAAAATCTATACCACCTCTCCCCTACTGGCCTCTAATAAAAAGCTGTAGTCCCTTTTAATAAATCTAATGATGAAAAAAAAATAGGAACTTTATCCAGTCGTAAATGTGAACCTCATCTAAAAAGGCATACATATTACGGTGTTCAAAGCAGACTCCCTCACCCCCTATCGGAAGCTAAGGGTTGACGTTCATGTTCTTGTGATGCTGAAGAACACCAGCGGGATCTGAACTCGCTTCACCCAAATGCCAAGGGCCGTTTGGAGCCAAAACATTTGAAAGGAAATCTATGAGGCAGGGAGAATTTCCAAATGGAAAATGGAACAAAACCACCATGAACTGAATTAAGAATGTGCCCCCATGTTGCCGCAGAATGAAGGAAAAGAAATTAAATCAGACCCAACACGCGGCCAGTTATTTCCCCCTTGACATTAAACCCCTGGTGACATTGACCAAATCCTCCCTGCTTCCTCTTGTGACACTTACTTACAGCATCCAGAGAACCCATCTGGCAGCGCCCTTCCTACTTCTGGGCCCTGGGCATGTCGTCTTCTTCCTCAAACATTCATGTTTCTTTTTATCGATACTCACTTGTGCACATCTAACTGACTCATGTCCTGCATTTCAAGTGGGTCTTTATTATTTGTGCTTTTCCTTGCGTTCGCCATGATCTCCCATTGAACTAAAATCACTGACTGGAGTAGTGGTGTTTTTTCCCAATGCTTCTGCAACCTGCCTGCTCCATAGCTGTCACGCTAGCCAACGTCGACCTGCCCCCTGCAGGCAGACCTTGAGGAAGCCCCTCTCCAGGGCTTGAAGAGCTCTTTGCCAAATTCAAGCCATTGGAAAGAATTGTTTTTCCTAAAAAAAAGAAATCTAGTGGCATTGTTGGACTCCTGAGGCAGAGCAACCAATGTATAACATCGCTGATGCATTATGGACTCCTAATTTGACGATTGATTTCTGTTTAGTAACTCTTTTCTCTTATTTTTGCCCTTGGACTGTCACTGGAGAAGGCTAATTTTTTTTTTTTTAAATGCAGGAAGTCAGCTACTTGTCCATGTTACATGATAAAGTTATATAAATAAATAGGTTGCAACATTTTCAAAATAATAATTAACATGTCAGTGGAAGATGTTCATTTCAATCTTCTTACAATCATAAATACTGAAGAAAATCTTGATCACTTTATAATAATAATAATTCGTTGCATCTATCTTAAGATACATAAAGTCAGGTGCTCATCTCTGCGTTTTGAGATTCTGAGTAAGAATCCGGTTTAGGAGTTATGAGGTTCTCAGTGTTACCAGTGTCAGGTATAGTCTGTGGTCTGAGGACATTTCTCGGGCATATTTCAAAGACAGTACATATATACATATAAATATTTGTCACATTAAGGATTTGGGCCACCAGTCACTTGGTACCAAAACCAATATATGGATTCAATTGGAATTTAAATTTTCACCTTAACCCTTTCCTGCCAAGTATCCCAACAAAAACAAACAGATACTGTTATCGCAGAACGTGTACTTTAGAATTCTTCTTTTTTGTCCACTTGGTGTCTACTTGTTATCTGGCTGAAATCCTCCATTCACCTTTGAGAACGATGACCCAGAGACCGTTTCGATGTCTTTGCTCTCTGGAAATTCCATGTCATTCTTTCCATGACATTTCTTGTATGCCACATAAACTAGAAGGCAATACACAGGAGGTTAATCAAGGTTTGTATCAATTAGCTGCAAACTTTCTTTGGGCAGTGATCATAATCTATGGCTCAGATATCAGCTTGCACTTCCTGTAGGCTGAGGGCTGCTTAGAGAGAGCAGAAGCCATTCTTAGGTTGCACAGCCAGTCATGGTACTTCTGGAAGACCTGGAGCATAGCCATGGGGAGCACTTGCTCACATGGCTTCTGCAGGCATCAGCCCTGCGGTGGGTGCTCGTCAAGAATGACAGCAGGCACGTATTCTGTGCCCACCACCTCCTAGTTATTACAGTCCTCAGTAAATAGGGTCCATGCTATGGTGCAGGGTCCAACACCTAGGTCTAGTGCTCTGTGGGGAGGACTTGTGCTGGAATCACACTCTGTCTCTCCCTGACTTGACTCCTTTCTTCCCCCGAAGCGGGAGCCTTGGCTGAGCTGGGATCAGCCTTCCTGTCTTCTGGGAAGCTGCTGGTCTCTGGTGGCAGTGCATCTATCAGCATAGTTTTGAGGCCAGCTCACCTGGGCACACTGCCCAGCAAGGGGAGCAGAGCAGTGTATGTGTGTAGACAAGCGCTATGGGCCCATGTATGGGGCAGGGGAGAGGGGTGGTCTTCATAGGCCCCGTTGGTTTTCAAGCCATATTTTCTAATTAAGTTTTATCTGAATGAGTGCTATTTTGTTATCTAAGTATATGATTTTTTTTTCTTCTCCTTCTCATTGGTTACAAAGTCAACAGAGCAAGAAAAAGTATTATATCATTGGAACTTCACACTTAAAATCGGTACATAATAATGTCTATCTCATAATGCATTTGTGAACATTAAGTGAAATAAAATAGTAAGGTACCTAGTATGGCCCTGGGAGAATAGTCAGTGCTCAGGAGTGCTTCAAAGGTCTTAGTATGTCAAGATCCAAGTCTCCTTGTTGGTCCCTGCACTTCTATAATACATTAATTTTGAAGGCACTGAGCTATTGAATCTATTGAATTGAGCTTTTGGTTAATTAAAATAGCCCAACAGTTTTATTACAAACTATTTTCAGCCAGGACCCCTTCAACACATGTACACCACTAATTCTATTTAACCAAATTATTTATACTCTTTCTTCTTTCTTCTTTCTTCTTCCCTTCCCTTCCCTTCCCTTCCCTTCCCTTTCCTCCCTTCCTTCCTTCCTTCCTTCCTTCCTTCCTTCCTTCCTTCCTTCCTCTTTCCTTCTTTCTGTCCTTCCTTTCTTTCTCCTTCTCTTCCTCCCTCATTCCCTTCTTTCCTTACTTTCTTTGTTCCAAAAAATTCTTTCACCAAAATATGTTTCCAGGCATTTTATGTATCAACAAATATGGCTTCCTCGTCTTTATTCTTACTTATAAAAATGTGGGAAAGTATAAGACCAATACCAGTACCTGCCTTCCCATCATTCCTTCCACTTATCTACTAATCCCTTTTGAGTTAGTTATTCAACTAGTAAATTCACTTAATTGTTCCATCAGCCAGTCTGCTTTCTCTGGATTTCTAGTAGACATCACTAGCTAATTATGTGGAAAAACCTCAAGGTACCCAAATTGGCTATATGTCTTTATCATACAAGACAACAGAGTAATTAGGCCATGGACTCCTGTCTCCTGTGTCAGTGATAAATCAGTGGAAAGTTTCAAATGGATCCAGGGAGTCTTTTATACTAGAAGGAAAACTCTGCTTTGAGGATAACACCCAAGACAGTAATACAGAGAACGATTAGTACCCATAGGCAAGTTGAATATGAGAGCTTGAGAACTTGAGAGCCAAGTGAAAAATTAAACCAAACCCAAACAACACTGGACAGCCAGGCAGTCTATAACATAACATTCCCATTATTTCTGTCATTCACCTTCACTATATAACCTCCCTTAAATTGCTACGAAGCATAAAATATCAGTCTCGTTTTAAAGAGAAGATAAAATTTAAAAATAGAGGCTAGACATCATGAATCCTTGGAGAACAAAATGTAAGGAAAGCTTCACCTAGGTGAAGGCCAGCAGGTGGCAGGGGCCAAGGATCAGGAGTGTATGCGACAGCAGAGTAAAATTAAACATCAGATTAGGGGCACCTGGGTGGCTCAGTCAGTTGAACGTCTGACTTCAGTTCAGGTCATGATCTCACAGTTTGTGTTTGAGCCCACATCAGTCTTTGTGCTGTCAGCACAGATCCCGCTTCAGATCCTCTGTCCCCTCTCAATCTGTCCCTCCCCAGCTCGTTCTCTCTCTGTCTGTATATGTCTCTCTCAAAATAAATAAATAAACAAACAAATAAATAAATAAACTTCTAAAAAATCAGATTAGCTATCCCTAGTCCCTAAAATAAAGAACATGTTTGCCTTAACTCTTCTAATTATATGGATGTTACATAATACATGTACACGTGCACATGCTCATGTATCTGTCTTCTAATATAACTTAGCCTGATAAATATCTCTTGAATACCACTTTTGTGAAAAATATCCTATATTTACAAAGCATATGAAGATGATGATTTGGAAAAAACAGCCAGTTCGGGGTTCTTAGAAGCATATAGAAAGACACACAATAAAATGGTCCTAACAGGTTAATATGCCTCCCTAATTACTGAAGAAAAAGAAAAGTTCGTGAGATGAATGAACCTCTCTTACTTTTCACTTAACAATAATCTTTACGAAAATCTTCTGATAAAATTGCCACCTTTTCATTAGCTGTTGGGAATTCGTGGTAACAATAGAGATGACTTTTCCCACCCCTTTATTTCTCCACCCACGAAAAGGAACTTAATTTAACTTCTACGATTCACCGCCAAAAAAAAAAAAAAAAAAAAGGAAAAAAAAAGAAAAAGAAAAAGGTGATCGAACACAATGCCACATTATCCACTCGAGGGTCTCTCAAAGGGGAGTATCACCGGGGCCATGTGATCAGCATTATTCCTTACTGCCTAGGAAGATTCCCGCAAAGGCGAGCTGGAAAATGCTGTAGATGAGCGGGAAAGTGAACACGACGTTGAGCTCCTCCTGGGTGAAGGAGAGCTGCACGATAGTGGAGCACAGCTGAGTGTTCTGCATCCCCGTTTCCAAAGCAACTGTTCGGCACCTGCAAGACGCGTTGAGAGGATTTATGCTCTTACGGTCATTATTTTGTGCTTTGTTATTGCATGGCACTGAAAGCAGATACAATGAGAACAAGTGCTTATATGTGTATGTGTATGTAGCTCGCTATCTGCTTTTAAGGTATATATTTATTCAACATATTCTTTTACTTATACTACATGGATAGATAATTTCTTAATATATATAATTATATACAGTATGCACAAATATTCTCTCTCTATATACATAGATACAATCTTGGCTTAGTCACCTTTTATGATTGTTATGATCATGAGAAAAGTGATATAAAACATCACAAAAGTTAAAAAAGCATATGCAAACAAAAACCGCTGTTGCTGTTTTCTCCTTTTCACATTAAAGAAAATTTAGAGTTTTTGACATCATTTTGTCCAGAGAAACACAGAACACTGACTAGCTTATTTTGCCCATTGAGCAGTGGAATATATCTATATGTGTATGTGTGTATGATATATATATATATATATATATATATATAATATGTATGTACACATCATATATATGTATATATGTGTATATGTATGTACATAATCTTATATATAAAGATAATATTTATTTATATTATGTTATATAATAATATTTATTAACAAATAATATATTTATTCAGTACAAATAAAATTACATGTTGAATAAATATATACATTTATCTTTTATTTATTTTTTAGGTGAACATATTTTTTAATTTAAATTTTAGTTAGTTAACGTACAGTGTAATATTGCTTAATATATATTCACTTAAAGCAGATATATATGTAAATAAAAACATACATATGAAAAGAGCAGGATCATTTATATTAGTGTTCCATGAATTCAAAGGGGGTTCCTTTCATTCTTTCCAATTATGCCCTTGGTACCAGTGCAGAGCACAGAGCAGGGGCTGAGAAGACACTCAAGATAGAGTATTTGTTATAGTTGCTTCATTGTTAAATTGGCTTTGTTTTTCTGATGAAAGCTGGATAAAAGTCTGCCAGGAAGGTGGTACTGCTCCGTTCTCCAGATGAGAAAAGTCAGAGGAAGAGTGAGTGCCTGCCCTGGGGTTCCCAAGGTCAGTTGGCGGTGGGTCAGAGTGCAAGCCCAGATCAGCCTGACGACGTGTAACACCCCCCACTGCCCAGCCCTACTCGTCTCTTTCTCAATGTCTGGCATGCTGCAGCTGCGACACCTGCTTTTCTTTCTGCCTATTGGCTCAGATGGTCTGGCAGGGGAGGAAAAGTTTTTACTTGGTGCTAGACTCGTCCATGCTAAACCCAGCTCTGATGTTTGCACCTTGGGGTGATGAGCTCCTCCTGTTGCTGGATGGAGGGCCCCTTGTCACCAGGCCACCCTAAGTGCTTTTGTTGAAGTTATTCTGTCTGGAGAATAAGGACGTGAGACAATGGAAGGACTCAGTCTGCATTGTGTGGGGAATGGTCCCCAAGAATCTGAGCAAAAGAGTCGGTCAGTATTTTATTTCTGGGGGACCTGAGTCTATTTAGAATGATTGGGTGAATGTTATTACAGGTGAAAGATTTTGAATTTCTTATCAGTATTTATAGCTGTTATGGTTGAATTGTGTCTTCCCAAATGCATATGCTGCAGTCTTGACCCCCAGGACCTCAGAATGTGACCTGAGTTGGAAATTGGGTCACTGCAGATATACTTGGTTAAGATAACATGATTAGGGTGAGCCCTAATCCAATATGACTGGTGTCCTTATAGGAAGGGGAAGTTTGGGCACAGAGGCACTTCTAGAAGAAAGACAGTGTGAAGACAGCCATCTTCAAGCCAAGGAGAGAGGCCTGGGACAGATTCCCCCTCACATCCCTCCAAAGGAAGCATCTTGCTGACACGTTGCTTCTTGGACTTTTAACCTCAAAACCGTAAGACCTTAAATTTCTGTTTAAGCCACTCTGGCTGGGGTACTTCTCTATAGCAGCCCTAGCAAATGAATACAACAGCCATTACAGAAGCAGATTCCCAGTCTGATTGATCAAAACACCATACCTGTGCCAGGACTGACCAGCTATTCTAGCCAGTAAAAACCCTAGGGAGTAACCAGCCAAAGGAAATAACATCCCTATGATCCACAGTTTGGGAGCGATGATCCAGGCACTCTGGTATAGAATTCCTCCAACGACAGCTATGAGCACGATAAGGATTGCACCTGTGATGGACCCGATCTGGAAGGAAGACACAAGCAGACCTGACAGCTGTGATCGAGAACAAAACCCATTCAGGAAGAACTGGAAGACCTGGCTTCCGGATTGAAATCTTCCTGCTCTCCTTCCTTTGGTAAGTCTTACAACGTCTCTTAGTCTTGCTTTCCTCATGTGTACTTGAGGATAAAGTCTTGCCCAAGACGCCTTTTGTGATGATGATAATGAGAAAAGGGGTATAAAACTCTACAAAAGTTAAAAAATCATATATAAACAAAAGCCACTGTTGTTACTGTTTTCTTATTTTCACAGCAAGAAAATTTGGAGATTATAACTTTTTTTTTTGTCCAGAAAAATAAAGAACACCAACTAGCTTATTTTGTCTTCCAATCAGTAGGATATATATATGTCTCCATCTATATCTATCTTTATCTGCATTTATTTCTGTATTTATATCATCTGTGTCTATATCTATACCACTTTATCCATATCCATACCAACTAGCTAGAATATAGTTCCTGTTGGGGAATGAATGGTTACTAATGAGTGATTACTAATTACTAATGGGTACTAATATCTACCAATTGCCAGATGCTGAACTGGCCATATGGATTCAGAGATAAGAAGCATCTCATCTATTTTTGAGAACAGCTGTCTAGATACATTTTATAGTACAAACCCACAGAACAGAGATCAGAGCAAGGTGCCCTGGGAGTAGAGGGTAGAGTAAAAGCAGGAGGTGGCATTTGAGTTGGATAGAATCCTGCCCTGTAGGTGGGACCAGGAAGGGCACTCTGGAAGAGCGCACTGCAATGTCTAACAACTTGAAGTCTCGCTAGATGGAGGTTTATGATATACTGAAAAAACCGGTTTTGTCGCTGGAAAGATCAATTATTGAAACTCACACTGTGGAGCATTTGCAACTTATGGCATGGGGCACTTACCTTAAGAATGATCTTGGCTTTGTGGGGCCATTTGTGGTTAACAAATATTCCAATGGAAACAGGAACAACAAGAGCGACCAAAGACGTACCTGAAAATGACAGGAGAGCAGTTTGATCAACAAAATATGTAGCTCAGGAAAAAGGAAGACAAAACAGTAAGCAGCCTGCAAAAGGCTTAGGTAGTATATCAGTCCCCCTTCTTGAGTCCACAAAACAGACTCAAGCAAAACAGTAATAAAACTCTCCTTGATCCACCCCAGCAGAAGATTTAATCTTCCTGGTGAAGCATTGCTAACATAGATGGTACAAATCCCTCTTAGGGTTCTTTACACTGCCAATCTTTCACTTTCAGTTTGTCAAAATCTTGGCGTCTTTGGTCTCTGGATCTTGGTATCCTGGGAAAAATACCTTTCTAAACTTTGTGTGTGTCTTTATGTTCTTGGGGTGTACATGGGTATTTTATGTCTGCCTGTTACATCACGGCAGTGGAAACCAAACAAAAAGTTCAGAATTCTCCAGGCATTCTGTGGGCTGATGACTTCTGGTTAAGACTGAGTTCGGGTCTTCAAATCTACAGCAGAGAGGTGAGAGAGGAGGTTGAAAAAAGCATGCTTTAAATTTTCTGTGAGATAATATATTTGGCGACCTCTCAAGCAATTATAATTCTTTGCAGGAACGTGCTCACCCAGCCAGATAAAAGAGCCATGCTTCAATTTCCCTGTGTTAAATTTACTGCTGTTCCCATCGCATGATGGTTTGTTACCCCATGTTATTTAACTATTTTTTGTCCAATCACTGCTTTTACATAATTGTGTGCCAACAACCTCAACTTCTCATGGTCTGTTTCTTTGTCAAATATCCTTTTAAAGCAGGAGGGGAAAGTGCAATCGAATCATGAAGTTTCGAGGGTGGTTGTTGCTCTGCATTGGAGGAGATTCTATGAGGACCGGAAAATGGATTCTAGATCCCAGGGCTGCAAACATGAATTTAAAATGAACACAACAGTGATGAAAACATAATTTCTTTGTAGCCTTCTGGTCCTCCTTGCAGTATAAAGGTCAGCAGTTACTTTGTCCCAGAAATTACTCAAAGGGATTAAGTAATGGCTGGGAAAACCTAAAACAGGAAAAAAAAAAAAGATGGTAGGAGAAAATGGTGGAACACAGGATATGGAAAAGAGTGGTTGATGGTCATACTGGTAAGAGCTTCCAGAAAAACCTCCTTTGGGTATCCTTACATCCTGCTGCTTTGGGAGGAGACTTCTTCCCTGGGGTGTCCAGACTATTCCCTAAATTGTGGCAAGTTTGTAGGCCTCCAGTTGAAACCGTCTTGATCCGAATTGATTGTATTCTGGTAGCTTACATCCAGGTGCAGATACTGTGCTTGGGATGCCAGTGTGGTTAGGGTATAGTATATTTTTAATGTGTCCCTTCTGTGAAAGGGGCTCCCTTCCCCTGCTGCCTCACCAGGCTGGGGCCCCTCCTGCTGAGAGTCTTTACCTCTCTGGGGAGGCCCAAGGCTACAGGATGAATGTACGGACCACCTGCCCAAATTGTGTTTCCTCTGCCAACCGGGTGAGGCCAGAGACAGTTTTTCTGGGACCAGAAGTTGGCCATTAAAGACACTCTTTGCCCTTCCTCAATTTCAGTGTGTGGTTCCCACCCAGAAAGGTGGGTTGGTGTGATTCTTGACTCCCCGTGGGGTAAAGTTTCTCTCTCCTTCTCCCCCTTCCTCGTGTGCCCGTACAGCACGTGTCTAACGCCCGTCCAGTTCGATGGGAAAGCAGTTGGGCCACTGGAACTGTAATGTGGCCTTTTTGTTTTGAGTTCCCAGAGCAGGTCTGGGAGGAAAGAAAGACGGATAAAAGCAAGAGGAGGACAGTCATGGACTGGAGCCAGAGGGACTGGGGTCCGAATCTGACCAACTGTGGGAAGGTTGCAAACTGTACAGCCTCTCTGTGCCCTGGCGTCCCCCTTTGTGAAGCAGGTAGAATTATAAGTAGCTCACGCAGCTGCCGTGGGAATTAGGTGATGAAGCAGGTATACGGTTCTTAGCGTTGGGCACTTTTAAACAGACAGCAGAGGGGAGCAGGGACAGCACCCCACAGCCGCTGGTCTCCGTGTTCTCAGTGGCACAGGCTGGGGAGACGCCCTCTTCCACCCCAACCCCCTATGGGAAGGGCTCAGCTATGGTGCTGCACCTGCACAGTGGGGTGGGCATTGTGTGGAACTCGGGCTGGGCAGCGCTGACCACAGAGAGAATGTGAAGACCAGGGGGCATTTCCAGCTCAGCGCTCATTTGGGGCAAATTAAACCTTTACCCTGGGCCTTAGTTTCCTTGTCTAAAAAGTAATGAGCACAACTTGTGAAGTGATTGGGTTATTGTCTTAACGGACTAGAAAAACCAATAGCAAGAAGGTTAGGTTGGAAAACAGGCCTGGGTAAAATGGTGAATAAGCAGAGTCAGTATCTTTGTTTTTGCTAACTCATTTAACAGTTTTAAAAATCTTGCCCTTTTCTCTTTTCTTTTTGCCCTGACCTCCTTCCTGATGACCGTTACCTCCACGGAGGTGCTAATTACTCTGTCTCATTTTCTGTTCCTTTCAAAATTTATTCACATTAAAGGAAGTGCTGGGCACCTGGGTGGCTCAGTCGTTTAAGTATCCAACTCTTGATTTCAGCTCAGCTCATGATCTCTGGGGTTTGTGAGATTGAACCCCTTGTTACACTGTTCACTGGTGTTGTGAGGCCTGCTTTGGATTCTCTCTCCCTCTCTCTGCCCTCCTCTGCTTGCTGCTCTCTCTCTGTCTCAAAATAAATAAATAAACAAATATTTTTTTTTTTAAAAAAGGACGTGTTATAAGTCATTCACACTACAGTTAGAATTATTCAATATAGCCATGAAGTATTTTCCAGAAGGGAATGAATATCATGAAGAGAATTTTCTTTTAATGTTTATTTTAGAAACAGAGTGAGAGACAGAGTGCAAGAGGGGGAGGCGGCAGACAGAGGGTGACACAGAATCCGAAGCAGCCTCTAGACTGAGCTGACAGCACAGAGCCTGACTTGGGGCTTGAACTCATGAACCACGAGATCATGACCTGAGCTGAAGTCAGACACTTAACCGACTGAGCCACTCAGGCGCCCCTCGACGAGAATATTTTGAAGCTTAAATTATTTTGTTAAACAATAAGTAATAATAGAATTAAAAGTCCTCACTCAAGAGACAGGTTCTTTGAGAGGCCTTCAATGCAGGAAGTCTACATTGTTTAACCTGAAGGAAGGTGCTTTCCAAGGGAGCAGACTGAGAGTTAAGGAGCATGAGGCGTAGCAGGGGATTCTGTGGAGTCACCCTACAACCTGTTTGCAAGAGAACTATCTCACCTATATCTCATCTTTTATGACTACAACTGTGTGGGAAATGCCTGGTTTGAGAAGGCCAGGAGCTGTCTTGTCTTACCCTTGACCCCATATTACACAAACGACTTAATTTCTCACCATTATCTGTTGAACCGGAAACTGGAAAAAAAAAGGCCCTTTGGGGTGGGGGTGAACATCTTGGAGCAAAATGAGTGGAAACAGAGTCATGACTGGTAGATTTGACTCCTGGGGCATCACGTACAGACTGTACCAGGCAACGAACTTCTGAGTCAAGATGTGGCTCACAGTCGAATGTTACCTATATTGCGTTTCGTTGGGTAGTTTCCCAGCACCACACCCACGATTGCTCACTAGGTGTCCTAATTTTAAATCATTAGTGGAATGTGTGTATATATATATTTATGTTATATTTCTTCTATCTGCGTGTCTGGGAGCAAACTCATGTTCCTGTGAACTATGGTACTGAGCGTTACAGGAAGGACATAGCCTCTTGCACATCAGCAATTTTGGCTTCCTCAGGTCCAGACGGCCGTGCCTTGAGTCAGCCCTCCCTCTGGTACCTGAAGTGGAGGAAAACCAGGTTCTCCCTTGGGGTCAAAGTTTGGGGTTTGGATTCTGCCAACCCTCATTCAGTCGCAGGCATGACCTGTAACGAAATCCTGATTGGGTAAAGACGGCCATTGGTTCGAGAGGTAGACACTAGCTGGGTCTGGGCCTGGCCCGAGGTTAACAGAGAACAGGAGGGTAATATTCAGAAAGCTTGCAGAGGAATGACTTACCTATGTTATCAAAGGGAATTATGATGGTCCCAGAGTCGACCCACATTTTGGTATAGATAAAGAGGCACAGCGGCATCATTCCCAGGGCAAGCAGCGTGGAGCATGTGGTCATACTGATGCTGGAAGGAAATGGGCAGGTTGATACGTCCGCCTGGGTTTTCTAGGGGGAGACTTAGTTTCATCTTGCAATTCGTGATTAGGAAATCCTGCGGAAGACTCAACCAGCAGCATCCTCTAGGCTGATGGACGGATGTGTGCATGCGCCCATCTTTGTACAGGTCCCAGCTTTGGGGAAAATGCGGAGATCTGGATTTGTTGTTTTTCTACTCTGTCTTGGGCCGTTCCTCCCTCTCCACTGGTTCTCGAGGATCAGAGCAGACAGTTAATGACTGTTTAAATTCATTATTAGAAGAGGTACAGGGTTCTTGGACACACCACGCTTTGGACCTCCAATCAGAGAAAAGCAAACACATCTATACCAGCCGAAACTTTAGGGGCTTTGCTGTGTCTGTCGTTGTTGAGATGGGATGGGACTCCCTGGTCCCTCGGAGGAGAGCACATGTCCAAGGGAGGGAGCCTCAGTGTCTTTTTTAAGGCAGACAGATTACTGCCCTAATGCCTGTAGCTTAAAAAGAAAGAGGAAGCTGACTTGAAGAACTAAAGAAAATATGCAAGTGGGGGTGGAGGGGTGGTGGGCCTGGATTCTATTTCCGCTGAGAAATTTACCCAGTGTGTGTTCAGAAGGACCAGGGTTTGATACTATTACTCCTGAGAGCATCTGTGTTTTAGTGAGCGGACTGGCTGGGTGAGCAGATTTTGGCTTTGGACCTGGAGGAGTTTACATGGAATGGTGCTATCTTCTGCAATGTGACAATGGATGGAAGACAGGTGTTTGGGTGGCGGGTCTTCCTGGTTCCCCTCAAGGGGCCATGTGCACAGAGGCACATTCTCTTCCTGGGGAACCGAGCTGTTAAATGTCTGAGCTAGACACTAAAGCCAGACACTGCCGGGGTTGGAAGCAGGCGTAGCCACTTACTGCATAAGTACTATGTTCTTTGGGTAATTTGCTTGACTTTTCTTGGCCAGCTTCCTTATCTGTGAAATGAAGATTATAACTATTGCCACCTCATAGGCCGTGAGGACTAATGACCCAGTGAGTCCAGTACTTAGAATAATGCAAGACTCTTATTAAAAGTCAACTACTGTATTAGCTCTCCAGCCATAGTGTGTGTGTGTGTGTGTGCGCGCGCACATGTGTTGTGTTCCAACAAAATACAGGATCCAGAAATGAGACATTTTTCTGAAAGACCTTTCTCCAAAAGCTGTAGCATTGAGACTATCAGAGTAGTAATTTCTTAAAGGTATTATATGTGGACTTGAAGGAAAATGCAGAATTATTTACATCACCTGTGACCCTGCCCTCTGCTGTGCTCCACAAACACCAAAACCACACTACATAGTGTTAAGGAAAACAGCTGGGGGTGAGGAATTTCATTTTAATGCATCCAACTAAGCACAGTCTTGGCAAAAAATAAAGGGTGGTGGCAACGCTTAACGGGGGCTTAACTTGGCTAATAACCATTTTTTTTTTAAACTGGGAATGACCTCACTTAAAATGTGTTTAAAGAATTTAGGATAAAAGTACTTGTCTTCATGGAGCTAAAATAGTATAACACCAACAAGTGCTGGAGATGTGTGTAAAACATTTCTAAGAATTTCCATCTGTTATGGGACAGATTAACTTAATTTAGATACAAAAAAAGGATGCTAAGGCAGCATCCTAAACCAGAATAATAATTTTCAGAAATGGTCTTGCTTATAATTAAAATATTGGAGTTTGTAAACTCTCTCCCTTCCTTTGACATTCTTTTATCTTTTATTTCAAAAATAAATTAGAATGGATTTAAAATTATCATCATGGGGTGCCAGGGTGGCTCAGTGGGTTGAGCAGTTTACTTAGGCTCAGGTCATGATCTCATAGCCTGTGAGTTCGAGCCCCGCGTCAGGCTCTGTGCTGACAGCTCAGAGCCTGGAACCTGCTTCAGATTCTGTGTCTCCCTCTCTCTCTGCTCCTTCCCTGCTTGCACTCTATCTCTCTCTCTCTCAAAAATAAATAATAAAAACATTAAAAAAATTAAATTTATCACCATAATAAAATCATTTTATTCCAGTATGTCCAATGTGCTTTCCAGAGTAGAGGGGATGGGAGGGGTGCACGGAGGGGGCAGTGTTTTCTACCTAGATGATATAGTAAAGAGAGGGGTAAGGATTTTTTATTTTAAACTCTGAGAACAACTGTTTCTCTCTTTGTTTTTTCTTTCAAATTTCCTTGGGAAAGCTTCAATTTTAAATTATTGCTAAGACAGTTTATGAAATTGTGTTATGGTTTTGAGTTTGGCAAGAGTAGTTTCTTGAGGCCCTGAGGTAGGACATGGCAGCAGCTGGAGAAGGGAATGGTCTAGCTTTAGTGGGCCACCTTGACCATGAGGCACTGCAGAGGGGCAAGAGAACAGGTGGCCAGAAGTTGATGCCATTTGAACTAACATGAGAACAATATCAAACCACTCAATATGAGATGAAAAACAATTCACAGGTAATAATTTTAGGGAGCAGTGTAGGGGAATAGATCAGCAAAAGAAAAAAAATCCTTTTATGAATAAAATCTGAAGTTTTATAAGAAGCATAGATGTCAACAATAGAAATACTACCATGAGTTTATGCTGGAATGAGGAAAAAGGTAACAAAAGAAAAAAATCTCTTGTCTTTAATTTTTGGCTTTAGCTCTATTAGCCACCAGGGAAATTTGTTTTCCTTTCTTTTCTTTTCTTTTGAGATAAAGACAATAAATGAGAATTCACTAAATGTTGAGGAATTGGGTGAAGTCACTGATGAGGAAAGTAAAGACTGTTACCATATTAGAAGTAAAACACCAAATTTGACAGATCAAATGAAGTGTATGTAGGTGGTGCTAGAAAGTGGGGACATGGTAAGTGATAGAAAAAATGTTGAACAAAGATTAAGAGTCTGGATAAGGATACCTGGCTAGGTCTGGATTCAAATCTGTCTCTGATATGTACTGCCTCTGTGACTGAGGTTAAGGTTATGAGCCTTAATTTTATCATCTGTCAAGTGCAGAAAATAATAGTACTGACCTCAAGAGGATTATCTCGAGGGTTAAATACACCAATGTATGTGGAATCCTTGTACTGTGTGTGGCTCATAATGGTGAGCTAATAAATACTAGCTAGTAAAATAAAAATAAATGCTACATAAGAGAAACAAAGCTTGGTGGCTTTGAGGGGAAAAAGAGAAAAAGTCAAATACTATTGGGTTAGTTCTCAGAGTAGAGAGAAACTGGACATTTATGTGATTTAAATGGGAGAGGTTGCTTCAAATTTGTGATAAGCCAGAGGGTGGAGGATCTTGAACAACTAAAATAACAATAAACAATGAACAATGAACTGACCTGGAAGATGAAAAATGTAGCAATCTTAGCCAGAGAACAAAGGATGTGGAAGGAAAATCTAGAAACAATTAACACTGGAAAATAGAATAAGGGAGTGTAGCTAGTAGATGGCAACTCCAGATGGAGTTGGGGAGAATGGGGGAAGTGGAAAATCTAGAAACGATTAACACTGGAAAATAGTATAAGGGAGTGTAGCTAGTAGATGGCAACTCCAGATGGAGTTGGGGGGAGTGGAGGAAAGGTACATAAGCAGGGATCCCTCCAAGAAGTCAAAGAAAGGAAAACGACAAGGAAAAGTCCTTGCATGGTGTGGCTGAAAGGAGATTCGAAAATGGGGGATCTCTGGGAATAGAGCCTCAAGGGAGGCAGGTGTCTTTGTGTTCTCTGGACTATGGGTCCTGCCACCGGCAGATTCGCCTGAAAATGTCACCTTCATTTCTCCCAGAAACATTTTGTGTATAGAATGCCCACAGCACAGCTAGAACAGGTGAAAATACCTGTATGCTACTCACATTCCTGCAACACTTTTCTAGGCTGGAGCAGTCTGAGAAGGAGCTCAAATATCACTTGCTGTATTTCAATGAGCAAGGTCTATAATTTCGTTAAGGATAACTGTCTGTTAAGTTTGTTGTTGTTGTTGTTGTTGTTGTTGTTGTTGTCTATTTTTTTTCACTGGAGATTGCAAAATGCAATGGCTTGCCAGGTTCAGAAGAAATGGTGGCAGGGGAATAGGGGGATGAGCGGGAGAGGGGGAGACAACAGTGTTAGGGGGACAATGGGGTGAAGGGGAGAGGGAGAGGGGGCTGGGTGGGCTGGGGGGGGTTGATTTGGTTTCTTCTCCCAGAAAGCACACCCAGGAAAGTCACTGTAGATGGAGTTGTTTTGCTTTCATGGTGTGGTATCTGTTCTAGCAACTGGTAAGCAATGCAGATACCTGTTGTGAAACAATCATATCTTGGCTGCGATTGCTACGGTTCCAGTGGAAATGGAGAACGTAAAGTTCTTAATTTTTTTTTTAAGTTTGTTTGTTTGTTTATTTATTTAGAGGCAGAGAGAGAGCATGCACAAGTGGAGAAGGGGTAGAGAGAGAGGGAGTAAGAGAGAATTCCAAGCAGACTCTGCACTGTCAGCGTGGAGCCCCACATGTGGCTTGAACTCACAAAACTGCGAGATCAGGACCTGAGCCCAAGTCGGATGCTTAACCGACTGAGCCACCCAGGCACGCTGAAGGTAAAGTTCTTAAAGCACAGAACTGACTCCAGAAGAATAGAAAATGTTGGAAAACTGGTTCCCAAAAGCTGAGGTGATACTCTCTTAACTTACTTTAAAGGAATATTTGACCAGTTCTTCCTTTAACATATGCAATGCATAATGTCATCATCGTACTGAGCAACATAATTTAACTGCTTTCAATGATTACGGGCCATGGTGATAAACACTATTATTTGCTCCGCTAAAATACAGCAATGTCTTCTGGGCATTTGTGTTTAGAGAGCTGTTTGTCCCTAGATTAAGGGACGCAGCGGCTGCTGTGACTTTGTGAGTTGCCTTCTTCATTTTGTGGGCATTTTTGGTCCTCTCTCTTGAGGTCAGGCTTTTGGGGCCACTTGATGCTGTGGGACACAGAACCACCCACTAGCACCTTGCTCCCCACCCCACTTCTTTTTTTTTTTTTAATGTTTATTTATTTTTTGAGAGAGAGAGAGACAGAATATGAGCAGGGGAGGGGCAGAGAGAGAGGGAGACACAGAATCCGAAGCAGGCTCCAGGCTCCAAGCTGTCAGCATAAAGCCTGATGCCGGGCTCAAACTCACAAACGGTGAGATCATGACCTGAGCTGAAGTCGGACACCCAACCAACTGAGCCACCCAGGTGTCCCTACCTCCACCCCACTTATATCTCATCCTCTGTGCTGAGAAATAGCGCAACAGAGCTCTAGGATTAGGAGATTAAGAAGGTCCTGCGCAAGGAACATTTATGACATTAAGCAGGGTTGAATCTTTTCCTGGGTTTTGTTTGAGGTCTGGATAGGGGGCATGGCTAGCAAGGTGACTGCTGGACTGGAGAGCTGTTGGTGTTACTCACAAGACAAGGGGCATCCGTGGAGAACACACTTTTTAGAATGAAAACGAACAATTTCACTGCCATATGTCCCATTTAGGGATTATTCTGACTTGCTGAAGGATTCACATACACTGATTAAGCTGGCTGTTTTCCACCAAGGTTTCAAATTTTACTTTGGATCTTTCTCCTAAATATTTTATTTTTTTTTACAGGAATTGTTATATGAGGTAGATAGGATTACATAATCATCTGTTTCAAGACAAATACGATTTCCTTGACACCACAGAAAAGTGTCAGTTGGAGCTTAGATTAGGTCCCTACAGTTTTTGCCCGCAGGAAGAAATCTGTTCCAACAGCCAAATAACCCAGCCTCGTGCATACTTTTCTGTTTTACAAACGGATTACACGTGGGGCATTCTCTTGAGGTAGAAGACTCTTCCATTTTATTGAAAAGTTACAAATACTCTGTAAAAGCTGTTTGGTGGAATTGAAAGTCCCATATTCAATTTGGGTCACTCCCCTTGGCTTAGTGGGTGAATTGTCACCTCTGTGTGCTTATGTCCAGATCAGCCCAAGTTGAGGTCTAGAAGGGCCTTATGGCTCTGTGGTGGTTCACAGATTAACTAAACCTGAACAGCGCTCACCATCCTTTGTTCTTTACAAGACTTCCTTAGGGGGAAAAATCTATTGCAAGGAGAGATGGTATTTCCTTAAGTGAAAAGTATGTGAAGTGAAGCCATACAGGTTGTATGGCTTTTCTGAAGCTTCGGGGGGACCAACCCCAGCTGAGATGACACAGTGCTCAGTAGGCACTGTGTCAACGCGGAATACAGCTTTACATTTTCCAGTGGTTACATTTCTACGCCTTAAGCTTCTCTCTTCTGAGCATAGTAGCTGGTGATTAACAGAGCCGACTGCCTACTGTATAGTATTTAATAAGCACGCGTTACATTACCACCTGGCTGCTTTGCAGAAATGCATACCTTTCCCAGGAAATGAGGAATTGTCAGGTAAGGAAAAAGACGTTTTTCTATTCAACGTAAGGCATTAAAATTCTCGGTCTCATCACGTTAATGCTTCGTCTTATTTCTATTAGTTTTTTTTTTTTTTTCCGGTGCTAGTTCAGACTGGCACAGGATGAATTGGGCAAACATTGCAATTTAGATTACTCTGTGGGAAGCAGAGAAGCCATTTTCTGTTTATTTTATAGTAAGGTAAGCATAATTTAAAAAAAGCTGCTGCAGGTTTTTTTTTTTTTTCTCTTTTAATGCCAGTAGAAGCGAAGTGAATGTACAAATTCCTCCTGAGGCTTTATATCAAGAAAAAACTTGTTCAAAGAACTGGCTGTATTTGGTGAGTTGACCAGCTATTGATATTGTCTTAGAATAGATTCTAATGTGTAACGAGCAATTGGATCGCGTGATTCCACTCAGAGCTCCTCGTCACCACAAAGAAAGGTCGGTTTGTTTCTCGTTTTGTTTTTGCTGATACCAACAGGGCAAACTTTCTCAGGTGCGCTCGTGGCTTGGACAAAACTTCTTTTTTGAAACACTTTGAGTCTTTCCCCAAAGATAAATGGCAACTATCCAGCTCCCTGTTCACTGAGTTGGATGAGAAACCACAAATATAAAGTATAACCCCCAAATTCCAATAGCTAAGCAGCTGTACAGGAAGTTGAGGGAATGCACTTATTGTCTTCTGTTTAGTTCCTCAGCTGTACCCTAGATCAGGCTGGTCAGATGGACATCATAGTGACGTGGGTTCGTGACAAGATTAATTCAATGTGATTACAGTAGGAGAGGCTTAGATAGCTTACCTCAAGTCCATGTCGCCATCGACCCAGTAGGCCAAGATATTGGAGGCGGTTCCTCCGGGACAACATCCCATGATGAGTACCACTACAGCTTGGACGGGAAGGATGTCAAAGGCCACTGACAGGATGAATCCCGTGAGGGGCATGATTCCAAACTGACAGAGGAAGCCAACGCATATGCCCCACGGCCGCTTTACGTGTCCTAGGAATTTCTTGATTTCCACATTGCATCCCATGGAGAACATCACCATGGCCAAGAGGATGGTCAAGACAGTGCTCAGGACCACGCTGAGGATGTTATTGAAATTGCTCTCAGTCAGCACACAGGACGACCCATTGCAAACTGTGGCACTGGCCGAACAGCCTGTTGAATTATTCATTGCTGGGTTTGGTGCCCAAATGGTCACACGCGTCCACAGAAGTACCAATCTTCCGCTCCTCACCAGACGAATAATGCCTCATCCAGCCGTGTCCAACTTTTAAACCCTTCTCAAACATGTGTCACTTGAGTCTCTTTCAAAAGCCACCTCAGAGAAGCAATAAAAAACAATAAATGCTAGTATGTCAGTTTCCAGAGGTAACATTACAACACAGCACAAATTATGAATCATAAAAGTCCTGCCAAATTGTTGGTCCGGTTAGAGAATTATAATTAATCATTTATTGGCATGATAATGAACCGTACCATATAAAAAGAGCCGTGTTAATGTTTAATGCTGAGGAGGTTTGTGAAATTTCAGTTAAGTGACACTTAAAAACAACTAAGAAAAACGAAAGAACGTTGGAGGGTGTAAGCCATAGGAAAGCACATTGTTCACTCGTATAAGGGAGATTGGGTCCTGAAAAAGTCATGCCCTGTGCCGAGTTATTGCAAAATAGTGTCAGGCTCTGAACTGGGACCTAGACCTTGAATTTCCTCCCTCCAAGAGCCTTCCTACTGAATCAACTGGTCTGCTTGTATTGGTCTATAGTTTTCCTAAAGTACATGTAAGTTTCAGAAATGTGTAGGGTCTTGATGCAAACCTATGGGACAGTAACATGCAGGAGGGTGGAATGTTCTTTATGTGGTCTGGTGGGAAGGGAGCTGATGAGTAGAGCCACCCTCAATCACAGAAGCGATTATGTGTGTGTTGCCATGGTAACAAAGCACTTTTTTTTTTTTTTTTTTTTTTTTTTTTTTTTTTTTTGTTTTTTT